>NC_074699.1:12498754-12798754 GCF_029448725.1 Salvelinus fontinalis
ATCCCACAGGTGCTTGGTAAACCAATTGCAACACCCCCCCCTGCTGGACAAAACAGGAATCGCTCTGATAGGAGGGACACTGACAGGTCCCCTCTGCCATGTGAGACATTATCAGTAATGTAGCCCCGTGGGAACGTGTGAAAGTATGACAGAGAGTGTGATAGACAGGCTTTCTGTCGGTCCACATCCTGCTTCTCCCCTTCAGCAGAGACACTGAAGACGCAATGCCTCTTGGGAGTTATTCTATGACAATGAGGGGGTGTGCTGGAGGCTGAAGGGGAGTAGACAAGGCTCAGCTGGACAGCAGACGCCTACCTTCTAGTCTCCTATACCCTCCCCATCTCAGACTGCCTCAGTGATCTTCCCCCTAAGTCTCTGTTAATGACACAGTCGAAGTCTCTCCCACTGACCCCATCTTTGAAGGCCGGATTCTTAACTTAGTTAAGTGAAGGACTTATGATGTGCTATACATCAAATAGAAATGTGGGCCCTCTGTAACAGTCTCCCTCTATGAGTGCCTCCTGCTCCTCTGACCTCCTGTTTTCCTCTCCTGTCTGTGGCCCAACCCCTGGATCTAACACCACCTTCAAGGAGTGAAAATGACATCTTCAAATCGCCAGCCTTTTGGCCCTTGTAACATTGTGGATGTACAAAGCCATGAGGAGTGCCCTTGGGGCAGCCATAATAAAGTCAAATGTCTGTAAGAACTAAAACTGCTGAACTGGAACATTACAGGACTAAGGATCCATGATTCAAGAACAACAAAGTAAAGTGACACTGTGTACAACAGGGAGCTAGTGGGGGTGGGGGGGGGGTTAATTAATACAAAGCATTTTAAAGCAAACCCACCGCTTACCCATTCGGAAACAGCAGGAATCCATGATAAGCGGCTCATCACACACACAAGGAGAAGGTGTTTCACCGCCAACACTCTCAGATTAATAGTGCCTCAGGTCCTGTGGCCTCCCGTTGCTCCCCAGCACTCCAGACTTCTTAACCAAGATAATTCACTGACACAATGTCACTTCTGATAATTGGGGCGCGTCACTGAGCTCGCTCACCTGTCTCTGCACAGGTGCAGAGGTGTCATCGCTGGAGGAGCAGGATATCTAGTCTTTCACTCCTACCCTCTGAGCAAAGAACAGCTGCTGCAGGGCCAGAAAGAAGAGGAGGAAGAGGAAGACAAAGAAGTTCCTCAAACAGTATAACAGTGTTATATACCATCATAATGACACGCTAAAAGGTGTCAGAGAAGGAGAGAATCGAGGAAATAAAGAGAAGCAAATGGAGGGAAAGAAATTAAAGAGGTAAAAACCACATCACTTGGGATTAATTGCCTCAGAATATTTCCACTGTGGCTCATGAACACTAAAGGCCAGGGGTCTCACTTGTTGTTGGGGCGGGGGTTATGAGCGGGTCGGTTATAATGGCGTCGCCCGGCACGGTCGCGATTCCACATTCATTACACAATTTACAATTACTGCTACCTATTTCCCCGAGAGGGGTGTGCGAACCATTACCACGACGACTCAAATGAAGTGGATAATTGTGTCTCTCTGCGGCATATTGGGAGACAAGAGAAAGTGGGAGAAAGAGACCCAGACCGAAGAGAGACAGAGCGAGAGGGGGACAGTGATGTCGTCGGACAAAAGCACACCACGCCAGGGATCCTGAAACCTTGACTGAGAAGAGGACTGAGTTATCTGGCCTGTTACTTCCCCATGCAGACGGACTCAGCTTAGACACAGTCAAAACAGAAATAAAAGAGATGGGTCTCAGATCTAAATAGGCCACAAACTGCTATCCAATCCAAATGTAGGAACGAGCAGTCGAGCACGGGAAAGACTAGGCTATAATTCAGAATGTAAGGACGTGTATGTGTTTGCATGAAAGTCAGAAAACAAAAACAGAATACATAAATAGAAAATGAACAAAAATAGAGATTTGCCATTGACATCTCTTGAATGATAAATTTATGATGAAGGCCAATGATTTTAGAACAAGCCTACACAGACTTGTCAAACTTTGTGCCATTACTATCCTTTGTCTTAGTACAGTTGTCATGTAAGGCTTGTACCCGTATGAAATATTAATTCTGCATAATAACTTTCAAAGGGGAATAAAGTATGGAGTTAATTATTAATAATATGTATATTCAAGGCATCTCTTTTTTTCAGATGCACAAAAATATTCCCAGACAGTTGCCACTCGAGGAGGAAAAAGAATCCCCGTGACACTAAATCCAAGGAAGAATGTTAACTAAGAACTGATAGTACTTCTAGAAAATGTACCTACTTACAACATCATTTCGCAGGCATCAGGGTCTATGTAGTTCAAACAATGTGCCTAACGACAGCAAAATGCTGGCAAACCCACATTAAACCCATAGTTTGGACCAACAACACAACGTAGGCTAGTCCGAGAGGACAGTGCAACAAGGTCAGCTAATTGGCCTACGTCATAACCCATCAACGGTAGTGGGGAAATAAAGCAACACTGATGAGGGGAAGTGCTCATCATGGAAACGATGAATATCTCATTTACTGCATTCTGTCCCATTTCAACACAATTTGCGATGAGACAGTTAATATGCATGTTATCCGTTTGAGAGGTCATTTGAGAGGGTGCGAGACGAACCATTTCAGTGTCAATTTACAGAAATCCTCATTGTCAAATAGAGGGAAAGTGAGTACTTCCCAGTCCCATTCTTCAGAGCTCTTTAGTTTAATTCAATTTTACCTTCCACTACCTTATGACATGCAGGAAGTCTTCCCCATATCGCATTATGAGAGTGAAAAGACATCAAGCTGATTCTGTAGGCTTTAGTATGCTTTTATGCATGTAAAAAAAGAAGGTTCATTTTTCACCTTGTTCTTTAAGTGTGGAGTAGTGAAGACGATCCTTTCTGAGTGATTCAAATGACTCTCAACACTGTCTGAGAGGTCACTCCCAGCTATAGAATACACCAGACAGATGTTACTTAGTCTTGCTCGCCAGCCGTGTGCACCTTGGACACAATCTTATATATAAAAGATTTGCAAGCGACTCCAGACAGAACTGAACTTCACCTAGTTAGGAGAGTTTTGTGTTCTTATTTACGGAGAGAAGCCACAGCAAATATTGAGAGACTACATTATATACAAGTCTGTAAGTCCACAGAAACCTTGGGAATGCTAGCAAAAGATGTCTGTGGAGACATAGGGAAAATTATGACATTGATTTAGAAGTAAATACCATGGGCCAGAAAACATTGGCCATTGGTGATAAAACAAATTTACTTAAGCCATTTCTTAGATCGGGGGGTATGTCTGGCTCACAAGAAATGCAACTTTTCTACAACACATTATGGGTAACAACAGGTTAAACCAAAGACTAATAAAGGGAGAGAAATCATTTTGGAACAGACACGGGTAACATATTTCTCCTGCCTTTGAGACAGAGCAATAAAACAAAGAGACATGGCCACCCACTGGTAGTGTTTGGTGGAGCATATGGAGCTATGAATCAGAGTCATCCTGCATAGTGCTAAAATACCCATTCTCTAATTCCCTCAAATCTTATGCTTTATATGTTAGCCATGCAGGACCACTGTCTCTGATATCAACTGTGGTCCTTGCCGACAGACACAGATGCTTGCTTTGCCTCAACAGGCCCTTTAACAGAAGAAAACAACGGACGGAAGAAACACTAGGCTAAACGTTCCAAATGGAAGTTTCTCAACCAATAAACCAGTAGTCTTCCCTCCATTCTAAGATCACAAAACGCAAGTCTTGAAAAATCATTCACCCGCTTCCCATGGTGGTATTTGGAGACTGTTGATGAGTGATCCATGAGACGCGAGACGAATCTTAACGAGGCTAAAGCAGCAACTCTGTCCTTCTCCCAATTATGTTCAAACTTCTCTCCCCTCTCCATCTTCCCCCCCCCCCCCCCTTTCTTTTACCACATGAATAATAGGTCAGATGTGATCGAACTACACCAGACAGCTCTTCCCGGATTCACAATCAATACTGGTCACTAATGTCTGAGACGCTTGATTCCATATTTAAATAACAGGAAATGTGATGGCATTGTGGCACGTATCACGTCCCCAAAGTCATATACGATTAGACACGACGGTTTCATCCACTGCCGAGCAGAGGGGGGAAATACATTCAACTAATTAACAGGGGCTCTAACCATTGCACTGCATGTCTTATGAAACGTTTAAAGCACATAACACATGCAGGCACACCAGATACATATAGAACTGGAACAGACACTGCACGGGAGTTGACAGATATAGAATAATAAAATAAAACAGTTTCTGAACACATTTCCTTGCTCAGTACATTATGATGGCTGCAGGCTCTACCTTTGTCTCCATCCCAGCATTGACTAAAACGGTGTATTGTAACACGACACCCCTGATTTCATGCAATATGGAGGATTATGGAATTGAATTGAACGCTCAGCTTTTTTGTTCACATTTCTAAATTAGGATTTTCTGCCTCCATAATGACATAGAGTAGTCTCTTTTTTGTCAAATCAATGGCAGCTATTTATGTGAGCAATAATCCCTCACCCAGCACTGAACTGCCAAAAGAGTGATGGTTTAAAGTAATGCCTAAAAACCCAAAAAAAGGCAGTAAATGAATGCAAATTGGTTTCTCTCCATTTAGAACGTCCATCTTTGAGAACATATCCAGTGGAAACAAATCATAGCACTTGAAATAATTAAAAGGAAAAGAAGCTCACTTTGATTTGCGAAAGAAGAGAATGGACCCCTGTGTTCAGTACAGTAAGGTTATGATAGAACGTTCAGAAACCCTCGCGTCTCAAAAGAACATGAATGCCTTACAAGTACGCTATCATCCAAGAGATCATTAAGCAAAAGGGTTGAAGTGCCATCTCCAATGTGTGGGGGATGCCATGGCAACAGGGTTCGCCCTGCTTGAGAGACAAGATAAAAACAATGAGGCAGGGTGCAGGCAGGGCGCTGAACGATTGGCACTGATCGATGGATCCTCTCCTCTCTGTTATCCCCCCTTCAGAGAGGAGGGAGGGAGGGAGGGAGGGAGGGAAAGGCCAACCTGCTTTAGGCTTCATAGGTGCAGCAGGAATAGTGAGAACCTTCTTCAAAGCCCTAATTGTTTCATCACAAGGGTCCAATTGAACATGCTATACAGTGTATTTGCATATAAGCAATTTCACACCATTACTTCATACAAAGGCTAGAGAACATCATGTCAACAAAACTGGACTGAACGACCTGTGAGGAGGCTTCCAGCTATTTTACATTCTGCAATCATCCTGCCGCTTTGACTACAGGAAAAAATAATATTATGCATACATACTGTATACTTCTGTGTAGTTACTGCACTTTGAGTTTGAGTGAGGTGAGCCTTGAGTCTCTTTTCTGCATTATCTTTTGCAGATGTCAGCACAGTTAGAGTGTTGTGCTAAACCCCAGCAGGATGCCAGCTAAATGCCATCATGTTACGGCTGTGGTTGTTTGCTTCTTTTAATTTTCAGAATGATAAGCACCCCATGTCCCCCCCTCTCTCAAAGGCACTCGTGCACACACACAGGCACACACACAGGCAAGCACACACACACACACACACACACACACACACACACACACACACACACACACACACACACACACACACACACACACACACACACACACACACACACACACACACACACACACACACACACACAGAGTTCACTTACTAACAACATGTGCTAATCAATCTGGTGAAAGCAATCTGTCAGGAAATCTTTAGCATTAAGAAACCCTCCTTGAATAAGGATAAGGCCCATCCACAGGGCAGGGCACGGCAGGGATTTAGAAATAGCTGTCTTTACGCATCCCTCTTGTCAATAAGGATTATGAGCAAGCTTTTATCTATTCAACCACACATACCAGCCACTCACTTAAATGGATGAATAGTTTAGTTATAAAATAAAAAAAATACTCACATAAATACATTCAAATCCTAACCCAATTCAAATTCCAACACCATATGCCTAATGTGAGATCAAATCTTTCTTTTTATTCCTCGGTAATTCACTGAAGGCAATCTTTTAACATACTTATTTAAGACCTCAAAGGATAAACATAGCCCACCTATTGTTGACGGCACAGCACCTTATTGCTCAATTTAAGACCGACAATTCCTTTGAGAATATGCCATTCAGCGACCGACAGAAGCCGCATGCAAAGCAGGAGTATTGAAGAAGGATGCCGAACAAAAGAGACATTATTATGATCTACCAAAATACTGCTGAATATTAAAAAACGAACTGTGTTTACAGATATTTCAATAGAGCAGAAATAGCCTCATTTATATCTACGCCATCAAATAAATAAAACCAAGAACAAATAGTGAAGAACAAATAAAAGCAAATTTTGACATTTTGCATTCAACTCCTTCATTTATAGGTCAGAGGGAACACCAGCCGACCTCACATTGTTTCTAAATGCCATTTTGTTAAACAGGGACACTGGAATTAATTAATGCGCGGGTAGCTGCCACTGTCAAGAGGTGCACATTAAAATCAATGATTAATAAATTCTAAACACACAACAAACTCAGAGGGGAGATGAAAATAGTATTGTGCTCCCTAGGAAGCAGCCCCAGTGCGGGTCCTCCAACCAACGAGGCGGCCACTCAGATGCCTAATGGAAAGTAGCCGACGCCAGCTGTGTGCCTGTGAATAAAATCACTTTAATTAAAGGAATTACAATGGAAAGAAACCGGGAATATGTGGAACAGAATTGACAGGAAGCGGCCCTCGTGTTCGACACACACTCCCTCCAAAAACATAAAGACTTAAAGGAACAAGAGGGCCTTTGTGTTGCCCTTTTCAAATAAGCCTATAATTCCCTCATGCTTTATTATACACAGCACTGTACAGTCTGCTTTGAGATTTGATCATATCTGTCCTCTTCAATTTAAAACACTAAGCCAAAGACTGGTACTATGGCAACTACAGATATAATGTTAAAATAAGACAAATGAAATGTTTGTTTTTCATTATTATCAAGGACGATGCAATTGATAACCCTGCTGGTTTGTTTGTGAAATGACAGCAAATAAGAATAAAAGGGTCATAGGAGATTTTTATTTTTCTGACATTGAATCAACACTTCGTTAGGTTACACATCATAGCAAGATTTCAAATCACAAATTACACTAGTGGCAGTTGTGAGAGCTATTGTCGTCCAAACACTATGGAGGCAGAATATGGGCCTACTAAGAAAATATGGATCATATTAGACTTTCATTAAATATATAATCACAAGAGAGGAGAATATTTAACTCCAAACGTGCAGATGGAGCAAAGAATAGGGGAAATAGTCACAATTTCCCTCCCAAACTGCTTTTTGTAGAACGCCATGGCTTCACTGACCCTGTAGCTAATATGAGAGGCCACAAGGGGGTGGCAGATGCACACTTAAACAGCATGACAAAACCTGAGCGATGTTCAATCTCTCTGCTCCAGTGTCTGTTCAACAGAGATTTCACATAAAGGAAGAGCACTAGATGAACTCGATCAGATCTCTAGTGCTCACAGCTGTTGATCACACCACGAGAGCTTAACAGTGGCCATAAGGATATTCAGAACTACATGTACCAAATGCAAAGCATCCGGATTCTTTCCTGAATATAGTCCATATTCATCCATGTTGCCTTCCTCTAGAAAACCAAATGAATAGGGAGTAATAAAATAGCGAATACACTCAAACTAATACAGTTGCAGCAGTGCTATTCTACTATTGCATTATAATACTGAGACCTCACTGACATTTTACTTTGCGTTAATCTCCTTTATCAACACAGTCGTTATTGTCATTAATAACAATTACCACTATGATAAGGTTCATTTTACCATGCCACGCTCCTTAATGTTTCCCTCAATATATCAGTGAGATAAGCATTCACAAGATGTATAGCAACATCATAACCAAATCAAGATTTGTGTCCGGACAAAAATGATGTTGACGGCATTCTGTATTATGTTGACGGGCAAATGCTATCTTGGTCTGACTACGTTATTTGAGGGAGAAGTGAAGTGAACTGATTATAATGAACCAAATGAACAAATTAGCAAAAATGAAGTGTATTATACTGTAATTTAGTTGCAATAAGCTGCCATGGCTTTGATGAAAATAGCACAAATGGAACTTGTAGAAAACGCTAGTATTCAAGTATTCAAGTAGTAGGAACCATGCTTGGCTAAGAGCATGGTTCCACTTCCATAACCTAAATATAAGCTGAACTGTTGGCTAGCTGAGGCGTTACATTTATTTAATATCTTCATGAGCATTGCTTTATATCGTAATGATGAATATAGTTAATAAAATATTGAAGCGTAAGAGAAGATACTAAATCAGTGACATCAAAGCATATATACACACTGTAGCAACTTGTTTACAAGAGCTAATGTGTCCCTGAAGGGAATAGCCTGGTTATTAGCAACCAAAAACAAGTGCTGTGAACAGCCTCTCGCTGTGGGAAGTACGAAATACCAGCAGAGAGAACGGCGGTGTTTTCTAGGACGTTTCATACCCACCTCCACCCTCAACCTACTTCTGACAGTTCTGGGCAACATGTAGCAGTAAAAAGTTGTAGCCACTTGCAGTTGCCATGCAGATGGTGGAAGATGGATAAAGGCTATACAGTAAAAAGGCATTGAGTTATGAGGGATACTGAAACCAGTTTAGATAAATCAGTGAATAAGATTATGCTTAGAACATTTGAGGTGATATCTGTGGCACAGTTACAATAATACTGCATCTAAAATCTGTTGGTTTTCCATGATCAGTTTTACCAGTATTTCCATCCTAACTTCCTGTGGCTCCATTGTGGCTGAGATCAGTATAAAATCACTTCATAGTATGTAAATGTATAGTAGAATATCTTCAAATACTCATATTTTCACAGTAGAGTATATCACGGACCTCTTATCCGATGGGTAGGGCTTCATCAGGTGTCTTTGATGAATGCTTCAAGATCAACTGTAATCACACACCAAACACAAATCTAGCTTACTGTCTTTGCATGGGCTAGAACACAACAAACACTTTTGTTGACACTTTTATATGTCATAGGCCTATGGGTCTACAAATAGACAATTTAAAGTGTATACTTTTAATAATCCACAACATATAAAAGTATATACATATGTAAGTTAACAAAAACCAGTCTGTAGGAATATAGGCTAATTTGAATTATATAAAGTGGTTTATAAATAAATAGTTTGCACATCTATATGTAGATAAAAAATACACTTCCCTATTGGACAGTGAATCTAAACCTTAAAATTTGGCAAAAAAACTTAAGCATTTTTTATGTTTCAAATGTTTCAAATAAACACCACCTCTTCAAAGAGTATCTTAAATAAGATGTCTCGAGATTGAAATGTTGTGTTTGTCAGCAGTCTACCGGTATAATGTTTGTAGGCCTACATAGGCTCTTTGACTGTATTTATTTGTCACTTGCAAGTGCAGCCAACAACATATGTGTTTGACTTGTGAAAAACATATATATTTTTTTGATTCGGCGGCACTACCTTGGCGACTGACTTCCTTCTTGCTATGCTGTCTCAAAAATGACTCCACTTCCCTCTCTCAACTGCTACCGGGCGGGAAAATAGAACGTTTGCCGTTCAGTATAATAAAAGGTTGCAAATGCATTCACTTTACATTTAACGCGTGACACAACTCTATCTTCAATTGTAATCGACTTCTGGACACAACACATTTTCCAAATTAAATGGACAAGGACAGCGTCAGCCCAAGATTTCGTTCTGCTCAGTGCTCAGGGACGTTTTGCTCATTCTAAGTTGGGGTGTAGTTTATTTAAATACAGTTTCCCCGCCCCTCCCTTTTGTGGGCGTGAGGAAAATTAGAGGGCGTGTTTCGTCTAGTCGCATATGTAAACACTGGCATGCCGTCTCAAAGCCACGTGGTCCCTTATTGACAGCTCCTGTGACAGTGACAGATACTGTATCTCTCTCTCGCTCATCTATTTGTTTTGCTTGATTATCAGGATTTGTAAAAACTTTTTGGCATTATGTCATTTCCACCCGTTCTACTATTTTCATATTTTTGTGGGAGTTGATGATTTAAAGCTATAATCCTTTATTGAATGATAACAAAGCTTTCTACCTGCCCCTTTTCCCTAAAAAACTAAGGGATGGGGCTGGAGAAATGTAACCACTCTCAAATTTATACACATGGCTATGGATGCAAAGGCTGACCCTCCATGATATCAAGTGTATGCTTTGAGGCTATACAGTGTTTGTTTCCATTTATGTTGTTTACAAACATTGGAGCTTATATTTTGGGTTCTGATGGGGTACGACCGTTGAACTAAACTCATCAGCTATTTCTAAGTTAAATTCTTCAAGAATCAATGGGTATACATGATTAATGCATAAGTCAAATCATTTATGTAGCAACTAAAGATTCTTGCTTTAAACTGTGGTATCATAGCTTATCGAGTGAACTAGTATACTGTTATAGGCTGAAATGTAAATACTGGCCTTGAGGTCAGAACTGTAGCTCTTGTCTTTGTAGTTAATTGATTGACTAATATTACTGATTAGCCAATGGGGTCCCAGGACCCATTCAGTCCTAGAGGGGAAGGATGAAAACCAGCAGTGCTACGAACCTTGACGCCTGGATTTGCATATATCATGCAAAATAGCATCTAAGCCATTCTATAGCCTGTCCCAAATTAGTATAACATTGTACTGCATTACTGTAATAACGATATAATTTTTGTTTCATTTGCATGAGAGTAGGACAACATGTACTGTATAGACCTATGTGAACAGCCAAACAGGTCACCCCCAGAGACCGCTCACAGCACTTTATCCTGTTCACTAAAGGTGCACTGACTGAATGAAAGTTCCTGTGGAATGTGGTTCAATTAGCACCACCTCCTAAAAAGACAGCGGGGGGGGGGGGGGGGGGGGGGGGGGGGGGCTTTGGTGAGGTTGGCCTGCTAACAACAGCCTGATCTGAAGGCCTACCCTATAGGGTACAACGAAGTGGGCCTACAGTATAAATCAACCTTCCCCTCACCCCTCTGTGCTGTTAACTTTCTAAAAACAATTGCAAAATTAATTGAGTGCACATAGATAGAATACTTCCATATCTTTCTCTTCATGTCTCCCTCTCTCTCAACCGCACAGTGCAACTATGTAGACTTACAGTACCAGTCAAAAGTTTGGACACAGCTACTAGAACCAAGAAATTTGATCATATTACTCCAGTGCTAGCTTCCCTACACTGGCTTCCTGTTAAGGCAAGGGCTGATTTCAAGGTTTTACTGTTAACCTATAAAGCGTTACATGGGCTTGCTCCTACCTATCTTTCCGAGTTGGTCCTGCCGTACATACCAATACGTACGCTACGGTCACAAGACGCAGGCCTCCTAATTGTCCCTAGAATTTCTAAGCAAACAGCGGGAGGCAGGGCTTTCTCCTATAGATCTCCATTTTTATGGAACAGTCTGCCTACCCATGTGAGAGACGCAGACTCGGTCTCAACCTTTAAGTCTTTACTGAAGACTTATGTCTTCAGTAGGTCATATGATTGAGTGTAGTCTGGCCCAGGAGTGTGAAGGTGAACGGAAAGGCTCTGGAGCAACGAACCGCCTTTGCTGTCTCTGCCTGGCCGGTTCCCCTCTCTCCACTGGGATTCTCTGCCTCTAACCCTGTTACAGGGGCTGAGTCACTGGCTTGCTGGTGCTCTTTCATGCGTCACTTGAGTGGGTTGAGTTACTGACGTGATCTTCCTGTCTGGGTTGGCGCCCCCCCCCCCCCCCCCCATCCCCCCTTGGTTTGTGCTGTGGTGGAGATCTTGTTGGCTATACTCGGCCTTGTCTCAGGATTATAACTTGGTGGTTGAAGATATCCCTCCAGTGGTGCGGGGGCTGTGCTTTGGCAAAGTGGGTGGGGTTATATCCTTCCTATTTGGCCCTGTCTGGGGGTATCTTCGGATGGGGCCACAGTGTCTCCTGACCGCTCCTGTCTCAGCCTCCAGTATTTATGCTGCAGTAGTTTGTGTCGGGGGACTAGGGTCAGTTGGTTATACCTGGAGTACTTCTCCTGTCTTATCCAGTGTCCTGTGTGAATTTAAGTATGCTTTCTCTAATTCTCTCGTTCTCTCTTTCTTTCTCTCTCTGAGAACCTGAGCCCTAGGACCATACGTCAGGACTACCGGGCATGACGACTCCCTGCTGCCCCCAGTCCGCCTGGCCTTGCTGCTATTCCAGTTTCAACGGTTCTGCCTGCGGTTACGGAACCCCTACCTGTCCCAGACCTGCTGTTTTCAACTCTCAATGATCGGCTATGAAAAGCCAACAGATTTATTCCTGATTATTATTTGACCATGCTTGTCATTTATGAACATTTTGAAAATCTTGGCTCTCTCTAATTTTCTCCTTCTCTCTTTCTTTCTCTCGGAGGACCTGAGCCCTGGGACCATACGTCGGGACTGCCGGGCGTGGTGGCTCCTTGCTGTCCCCAGTCCGCCTGGCCTTGCTGCTGTTCCGGTTTCAGCTGTTCTGCCTGCGGTTATGGAACCGCCACCTGTCCCAGACCTGTTGTTTTTCAACTCTTAATGATCGGCTATGAAAAGCCAACTGAATATTATTCATGATTATTATTTGACCATGCCTGTCACTTATGAACATTTTTGAACATCTTGGCATAGTTCTGTTATAATCTCCACCCGGCACAGCCTGGTTCCTCTCTAGGTTTCTTCCTAGGTTTTGGCCTTTCTAGGGAGTTTTTCCTAGCCACCGTGCTTCTACACCTGCATTCTAGCTGTTTGGGGTTTTAGGCTGGGTCTCTGTACAGCACTTCGAGATATTAGCTGATGTACGAAGGGCTATATAAAATAAACTTGATTGATTGATTGATTGAGCTACTCATATATTTTATATTTGAGATATTTCAAAGTAGCCACCCTTTGCCTTAGATGACAGCTTTGCACACTCTTGGCATTCTCCCAACCAACTTCATGAGGTAGTCACCTGGAATGCATTTCAATTCACAGGTAAATGCTAAATGTTAATTTGTTGAATTTTGTTCATTCTTAATGCATTTGAGCCAATCAGTTGTAGGGGTGGTATACAGAAGATAGCCCTATTTGGTAAAAGACCAAGTCCATATAATGGGAAGAACAGCTCAAATAAGCAAAGAGAAACGACAGTCCATCATTACTTTAAGACATGAAGGTCAGTCAATTCGGAACATTTTAAGAACTTTGAATGTTTCTTCAAGTACAGTCGCAAAAACCATCAAGCGCTATGATGAAACTGGCCGCCACATAAAAGGAAGACCCAGAGTTACCTCTGCTGCAGAGGATACGTTCATTAGAGTTGACTTCACCTCAGTATTGCAGTCCAAATAAATGCTTCACAGAGTTTAAGTAATAGACACATTTTAACATCAACTGTTCAGAGGAGACTGTGTGAATCAGGCCTTCATGGTCGAAACCATTACTAAAGGACACCAAAAAGAAGAAGAGCCTTGCTTGGGCCAAGAAACGAGCAATGGACAATAGACCTGAGGAAATCTTTCCTTTGGTCTGATGAGTCCAAATTTGAGATTTTTGGTTTCAACCGCCGTATCTTTGTGATCTCCGCTTGTGTGGTTCCCACCGTGAAGCATGAAGGAAAGGTGTGATGGTGTGGGGGTGTTTTGCTGGTGACACCGTCAGTGATTTATTTAGAAATCAAGGCACACTTAACCAGCATGGCTACCACAGCATTCTGCAATGATAAGCCATCTTGTCTCGTTTGCACTTAGTGGGACTATTATTTGTTTTCAGGACAATAATCCAACACACCTCTAGACTGTGTAAGGCCTATTTGACCAAGAGGGAGAGTGATGGAGTGCTGCATCAGATGACCTGGTCTCCACAATCTCCCAACCTCAAGCCAATTGAGATGGTTTGGGATGAGTTGGACCGCAGAGTGAAGAAAAAGCAGCCAACAAGTGCTCTGCATATGTGGGAACTCCTCCAAGACTATTGGAAAAGCATTCCAGGTGAAGCTGGTTGAGAGAACGCCAAGAGTGTGCAAAGCTGTCATTAAGGCAAAGGGTGGCTACTTTGAGGGATCTAAAATATATTTTGATTTGTTTTCTTTTTTTTGGTTACTACATGATTCCATATGTTTAATGTCATAGTTTTGATGTCTTCACTATTATTCTACAATGTAGAAAATAGTAAAAATAAAGAAAAACCCATGAATGAGTAGGTGTGTCCAGACTTTTGACTGGTACTGTAGGTCACATAGTTTTGTTCATTCCCTCCATTCTCTCTAGCTCCTTGAAGAACAGAAACTCACCATCCAGTCCAGATAGGCAACATGGGTATGTATGGCTGTTGTGTATGTCATCTCTGTGAGTCCTTTGAAGGTCTTCAGGGTTGAACTGCCCACGTCTCTGATGGACATAGCAAGGGCAACCATCCACCTCACGCACACTCTTCAACATCGGACCACTTCAGAGCTGCACAGATCAAGAGGGTCTGGTTAGGGGCCAAAACTAACTAAATAACCTAGGTAGATATAGATTATTCGTATAGGTATGTATTGCAAACCATTAGAGCTTAACTTAGACTCATTGTATTGAATATGTTGATTGATATTAATAATTTAAAAATTAAATACTGCACGTGGGACTATGGGAAACCTGAATACATGATGAATATCAGTGCTATATTATTGCTATCGTCCCTCTGCTGCCCCCTGCCTTGCCTCAGGGAAAAATGTGTCACCAAGTGGCCTATTTGACATGACAAAACATGTTTCCATCGACCCTGAAGTGTCACAGTCAGACTCCCAAATGAAAAATATGTAATCAAATGTTTTCCCTTTTGCACCTTTGACCAAATTTGTATTATTAAACATGTATCTTTTTCTTGATCAAAGCAGAATCCTTACATCAATTTAGTCATTCCGATGTTGACACATTCTGCCATTTTAATTGTAATTTTGAATTATATAAAACACAAACGCTGGTCTATGACTGTTACTATGTAGGTGGAAACCCCTTTAGCATTTTCAGTGATTGGTGTCTACTGTACCCCCTATCTAGGTGTGAACTCTGGTGGTGGCTGGTGGTTCAGCCAATGGGCACCTGCTGCTGCCACAAGCGTCTGAGCTGCGAGAACAAAGGGGCCATTGAGTGCATAACAGCTGTTGTGCTGTTGCCTGCCTGCCTGAGGGCCCCATAGCCCAAGAGCCTGTCTGATGGGTGAAGCCCCCCTCTCTTTAAAGAGACAGCAAGGGCCCCTGCTGCTTTAATGCAGCGTTAATTACTGAACATTGATGCAGAACAGTCGATGGGTGTGTAGAGTACCAGAGCAGAAAAGGAACAGTCCATATTTTTAAAACAATGGTTTGAAATGATTGAGAAGGAATATAGGGCATAACTTAAGATGGCATGGTTCGTTCATATTCTTGCAGAATTGATGTAGACAATATCCAAATGATTTAGTAAGACAATACTATCAATCCATTTGAAATATGCATCTGATAAATTCAGCTGGCCGAAGAAAAACAAACAACCCTTAGGTGATCCAATCTGGTTTGTGACAAAGTGAAGGACAAGAGAATTAGACAAGTCCAAGAATTACTCCCAGCAACATCTGTCGAGTAGTCCCCGACAAGTCTTAGGAGAGAGCAGCTTTGACAGTGGAAGCATCATACTGACATCTAGTGGATTAGTCCTGTGTATCTTTAAGCACACACTCCTTGACTGCAAGCAGAGGGCACTGTCTGTCAGTGAATGCATGAAAGAGACAGCCATTATAGAGACCATCCTTATGCTCCATTTTGTTTTCATTCAGATGCCTTTCATTTCATCCCTTTGATTGCCCATTATGGCAAGTTACAGTGAACACAAACATATGACACTGAATATGTTTACATCTACACCTTTCACATCTCTCCTGTTTTCTGTACTTTACATTAGCCCAATGCAACACTTCAGATGTCACCTTTGTGGCCAATCCATTACCTTTCTACAATATTTTGTGAGTTTAAAGAAAAGCAGCTGTTTCTAGCGATTTATATTTTATAGAAACGTGTGCTTATAAATTACTGCTAAAACATTAAGTCTTGTTATGCACTTGAACAACTTTCAGTATAAACTTTAGTTTTGCAAGAGGCAAGTATAAAATTGGGAAGGCTTAGGGCACCCCCCCCCCACAGTGGAGCAGCGGTCTAAGACACTGCATTGAAGTGCTAGAGCCTTCTCCACAGACCTGGGTTCGATCCCGGGGTGTATCACAACCGGCTTTGATCGGGAGAGTCCCATAGGGCAATGCACAATTTGCCCAACGTTGTCTGGGTTTGGCCGGGTGGGCTTTACTTGGCTCATCGCGCGCTGGTGACTTCTTGTATCACCGGGCAGCTGCAGGCTGACCTCTGTAGTCCGTTGAAAGGGGTTTCCGCAGACACACTTGTGCGGGTGTTAAGCACATGTTTCAGAGGACACATGACTCGACCTTCACCACCCGAGCACGTTGAGAGAGTTGCACCGATGAGAAAAGCTCAAAAAACAGGGGAGTAATTTATTTTAAGGCGTTAAAAAGGAGCACCTAAGGGTACGGCCACATTGAGAAGCATGAACACTAATGAAGTAGTAGATGCACATCATTGCCTGTGAAACATCCAACTCCGCTCTATATTTTTGTATGAGTTACACCTACAAAAGTCATATTGTGCATGTGTCTCTAATCCAGCAGAGATTTGACAATTTCAAAATACAACCACATGGATCACACATTTAAAGGTGATGACAAAAGTTCTTATTTCATTTCCATTGTGATACTATTAAAATGAAAAATGTTTGAAACATTCACCAACCAGCCAATGATCTACTGCGCACGGCCGACATACATGTTGACCCATCCCTGTAGCTCGGTGGAATCAGCCTGATCATTGAGGTCACCAAACCATTTCACTTGCATTAAAACAAGTGAGCACAACAGTCAGGCTTGTTCAACCAGGCTACAATCCCAGTCCCTGGCCAAAGCAAAGACCCACAACATTGTAAAACATAAAAGCTGTCTGCGACAGTGACTTTATTTAAAAAATAAGATATAAAGTAGCAGCATCTCATTTCACAAATGTATGACTGTTTTGAAAACTCAAACGTGAGAAAAGAACTGGAGATAAAATCTTAAATACAATCCATATTTCTGCCTCTGATGCAGGCTGTTCCACTTGTCCAATTTGGCAGCAGAGCTACTGGTCCCACAAGCAAACCTCAAAATGGCAAGCATTAGCAGCACACACATACACCCATCCACTGTTCCGTCAAGCCGAGTCCACCTTTTTTAGCAGCACTCAGAGCCAGTGACAGCTCTGGGTTTTTGGCAGGTGGTCCAGCTTGGCATCACTCCAATTAAAAACTGTCACTCACCCAAAAAGGCAGAGACATCCAAAAACGGCCATTCACCTTTGCACCAAAACAACTCATGGAATAAAACATGCGCACGCATGTAGAAAAATCATGTGAGCGTGTGTAAGGCCATGGATTTCTCCCAAACCTACAATATCTTGGTCCCGTCTTGAGACTTCCTCAGCCCGTGCCCATACTAACCCAATGGAAATCAAGAGACTGTGCCCTCAGGTTTCTCGCTGCTAGGGGGCGGAGTGAGCACTCCGGACGGTATAGGTGAACTCTGGCTGCGATCTACATCCACTTGTGGGTAGGAGCATGCCTTCGCCTAAAGAAGAAACCAACAGAGCTCTCAATACAGGCTGCAATTGCACACAAGAAACAATGCCACACATAGGTATAGGACATTGATTGAAAACCATACAAACAAATGCCCTCACCATCCAGTCCAGATAGGCAGCATGGGTCTGGATGTTATGCATGTCGTCTGCTGGGATTCCTTTGAAGGTCCTCAGGGCTGAGCTGCCCACTTCTCTGATGGACATGGCAAAGGGGACCATCCACCTCACACACTCCTCAACATCAGACCACTTCAGAGCTGCACAGACCAAGACAAAAGAGATCTGGTTAGGGCTAAAGACGCCTTCGGCAAGTCTACCAAACCACTATAACTCAGTGGTTGGAATGAAGATGTTGATTGACCTGAACAGCTTCAGAATGAAACACCCTACCTGAGACTTTCTCCACCAGCTCCAGCGAGGAGAAATGGAACAGGGCAGAGGCAGCTAGCACCCCGTAGGAGAACTCCAGACATTTCACATCCAACACACAGAGGTCCAGGAGCTATAGAGAGAGCACAACACCACATATGTACTTCCACAGAGGCAATGAGCCATTCTAAGGGGAGGAAATGGGAAACCATTGTCTTACAAATCCAACTTGTATAAGCAATAACACACATCTGTGAGAATTAACATGATATTTTGCCTCGTTGATCTTGTGTATTTTGTTTCAAGACACATATGAATCACATGCAAGTGGCGGGAAAACTCAGTTGTAACCTTACCTCGGCAATCTGCACAAACGTAGTTTGCGGGTACTGTGGGATGAGAACCTCTTCGGACTCTTTCAGGTAGGCAACCTGCATGTAGATGTTTAGCCAGGACACAGGCGTCAGGGGACTCAAACGCCACTTCAGCTCCTGAACAAAGGGGGACACAGTAGAAACAAGAGCCACATGAGGATTTCATTCCACAGTGAAGTGTTCCCCAGATCAGATATTAGGAGACAAAAGAAACATGCGTCCTATCAAGTTAGACAGAAACTACCATTAGGAATATATGTAGTAGTTTTTACTAGTAATGGCTAAATGTTGCTCATGGCTCAACAAGCTTCAGACAACAGTAAGGATTTGTGACCCAGTGAAAACCACCGGGACGTAAAGTGTTTGAGAGGCATACCTTCATAATGATTAGCTCCATGCATAGGATATCATTCTCAGTGCAGGCACCATCAGTAACATAGGCAAATTGATGCACCTTTGGAGGGTAGATTTCCTGAAAAAGAAGCAGTAGTAAACATGTTTAAAATAAACTTGCGCCGCAATATATAAAATGAAGAAACCTTAACGCAGGTCATAGAAGAGGCTTCTTCCTACCTCCATCTTCGCAGCTGTAAACAGAGAAGAGATGCCGATGAGTTGTAGTGTACACTTGAAAACATTGGTCTGTGTGGCCATGAACCGATCAAAGTAATCCTGAGCCAGGTAGAAGGTTTCTCTATGTAGCTTGTACACTTCGCACACCTGAGAGAGAAAAGAGTTGAGAACACAACTCCAAGTAAATATCACAGAGTAGCTATGGAAGATTTCCCAGTGTAAGAGCATTGATCATAGTTCCCTATACCATAGGTTTGAAACGATCCAACTAAGATCAATGCTGAGTCAGAGAAGTTGGGTTAAATGCTAAAGACATTTTGGTTGAATGCACAGTTGTGCAGCAGACTATGCTTCCCGGTAGAATCTGTTAGAGCTCAGCTAATACACATCACCTGACAGCCATTTCTCCAATAGGTTATGCTAATATTGTACAGACTAACTACAGTTAACTGGGGTCATACATCTACTGTTAAAACTAATCCACTCACCACCTTAAGATAAACATGGATGACACTGATCAAGTAACATGAGGGATTTGATCAAAGTAGCAGATACTGTGGGAAAGGAATTTAGTCTAGGACTTTGATACAGAGGACGCTACAAACCTCCATTAGCCAGTCGAGAAGAATAGCCCTCATCTTGGGTTGGAGGTGTGGGTGTTTCGTCATGACGTGGATGTCTCGAGAATAGGTCTCGTCTTTCTTCAACAGGTTGTTCCATACGTCGTCTCTGCTTGCCCAGCTACAGAGAAACATATCCAGAGGGTTGCCGTCTAGTTCATTTGTATTTATCAAATCAATGGGATAAACAAAGAATCCCGCAACTAGAGAGTCAGAGTGCAAACACAGAACTTTAAGATGAAACAGTATACAGGTACACATAAGAGTATCAAAGGAGGGATATATAGCCATTGTTATAACAGCAGATTACACTGAGACAATAGTGGTAAGGACTACATTGTGTGTTACATTCAAGTGAAACACCTGCTACCCGGGTGGCGCAGTGGTCTAGGGCACTGCGTCGCAGTGCTTGCTGCGCCACCAGAGTCTCTGGGTTCACGCCCAGGCTCTGTCGCAGCCGGCCGCAACCGGGAGGTCCGTGGGGCGACGCACAATTGGCATAGCGTCGTCCGGGTTAGGGAGGGTTTGGCCGGTAGGGATATCCTTGTCTCAGTATGTAAAATGTAATAAAATGTATGCACTCTACTGTAAGTCGCTCTGGATAAGAGCGTCTGCTAAATGACTAAAATGTAAATGTAAACAGATGAACACATTGGTCATCATAATGCTTGGCCTTAGACCGCGCAAGTGCAGAGCTCAAGGTATGAGTTCAAGTCATCTCCCAATAAAAATCATACATAAAATGTGGCAAATAACCACTCCTGTTACTTAGCAGCGTCGCTGCATCTTGCCCACGTTGTCCCAGATACCAGAAGGGACTCACCATAGCACAGGAAGAGGGGAAGACCTGGTGGGGGTGACAAATATGTTTTTGAAGGTGTACTGAGTAGAAAACCCAGTGGCATTCAAAGCAACTGGTTGATCGACTTCATTGTCAGGCGTGGGGATCCGCCTGCACGGGATCGTGTGAACCGACTCAGGATTCCAGCACGCCTGCACAGAAGAGGGATAAGAAGAGGGGAGGATAAGAAAGTTGACCAACTGATAAAAATAAACAGCATGAAGAGGATTCTGAGACAGTGCCACTGATAGCAACAATTGTCATTTATTGAGCAGTCCTGATTGTGCCTGGTGTGTGTAAGGTAAATCCAACAAATGCATGGTCTGCAAGGGAATGCCACGAAATAGTCAAATGCATATAGTCACCAAAGTTCCACACTGGTTCTTTTTCGTCATCTCTGCCACTTCATCTGGGTCTTGTAAATACTGAGGATTTAATAAGGAGAATGTTCATTATCATAAACCATTTTAAAAAAGACAGCCAGGCAACCATCTCGTTACAGTAGCAAAACGCAGATCGCAAGAACTTACAACAGCAACGTCTGATTTTCTTTTATTGGATCTCAATGCAGTTTCCTTGGGCAGCTCATGATGAATTGTCCTGGATTCCACATTTTCCCTGAAATTACAGTAAATATTGAATTATGATATGCGTCCTACTGAAATGGTAAGAAACGTTAGTTATTGCAAGCTAACTAGCTAAGCTGCGGCTAGTTAGCCAGCTACCTGTTAACGTGACAACTTTTTCTCCCGTCACCTAGCTAGCGACATTGACAAGACTAGGTCAAACTGCAAAACTGAAACTTACCCTTTGCTTGGCATTATATCCCACGTGTATCCCTCCAATGTATAGAGCCTGGAAACATGAAATATGCATTTTATTTGTTTAGCTAATAACCACAACCAACCCCCCACGTAAGTCTCACAAAGCCAACTCGTCAAAAGATCTGGGCGCGGGCAAATGGAAGTGGGACAATGTTAAAGGACGACAAACAATATGAAATACTGCAATAATTGTCACAAAACCACGCATATTGACACCGGATTCCACACTATCACCTAAACCTAACAGTTTGACACACAGTCGATGGAAACTAGTTAAATGTCTTCTAAATTAGAGAGAACCTGGCCAGAAAATGGCCGAGCCATCAAGTATGCCATTTTCCATTCACCCGCTCTAATAAGCTTTCCCACAAAAACAACTAGCCAGCCAATGTTGTCCGTCGTCTTCCAAATTCAGAATATTTACAATCTTCTCACTAACAGGTTAATTTCGAATCACGTTGAGGGAGTTTGATTGAAAAGTTGCACGACTGCTAGTTAACAAGAGATGATTCAATTTCTTGCCAGCTTACCTAAAAATATTCCCCCGCGAAGAAGTCCACACTTGGTTGAAAGGATCAGAGAAAATATGGCTAAAGTTACTAGCCAGCTATTCAATTGTTATTTGATTCGTGGCCTCTGTTTGTCATCAAAAATTGTGCTGAGAGTTCGACTAGCTACTTGTTCTGTACTGGCGCAATGAGTTTTGCGCCTTGGCTTATAAACTGCTTGCAGTCTACATATTGTAAGGGGCGGTCCGAGCGGGTGATTTAAATACTTGGCGCTGTTCAGTAATCCTTTGCAGTTACATTTCAACGAACATTATTATTAGTCACTAATTGTTCAGACGTTAAGAGTTAAATCATCTGAAATATTATGTTGTGTGAGAAATACACAGTAAAATGGTGTGAGAAATATTGCATTTTGCCGGCAAAAGGGAGGCGTGGCCGGCGCGGCGACAGCTCAGGGGCGGTGCTTAGAATCCGGAACCACAAAGTACCGCGTGGCTAGGGAAGACGGATGTAAACAAAGACTGTGTCCCTTTCAAAAACCTGCAAATCCGGACGTTATGCCGATTTTGACAGACATATTTTAAAATGTTTCTCTATCAAGCCGACATAATGGACTTTCACTGTCCATAATTCAAGAGGTATGTCATTATTTTTTAAATCAAATTAATGCCGCGCAATTTGTTCAACGAGAATGGTGATGGCGCGCGGCTCTGCACTGGTGCATTAGCTACGTTTAGTGGCTTCCTCCTCGTCTCCTTCCTCTTGTCTACACAAATTATTTGTTGGAGAAAAAAACAGTGCAGGTTTAGTAAAATACATTTTAGGCACCATCTAATGCTTTCATATATAATTCATACGTTTACGTTTTCTTATCAGAAGATAAAGGAAATGTAGACAAGGTGGAGGCTAATCTGCAACCTATGTGTCTTGTCTCAGTCGTAACTGTTAAAATTGTGTTTTAATATGTTTCATGCGCCACACGAAAAAAACACTGGATTGGGTGATCATCACTCAGAGATATCGAAACCTGTATTAACCTACACTTTGACCAGGCACGTGATCAAGCTAGCAGCTGCACGGGAACGAGTCTCAGTTCAAAGCTACTTTTGCCTCCACATTGCAACTGGTTTGAAACAAAAATGAAGTTTCTGAAACTCTTTGGACGTGCTAAATCTGTGGTTATTGGAATGATTCATGTTCAAGCCTTGCCAGGTAAAGATTATTGGGACGCATATGTCGTTTTTTACTCTCTTTTTGTTTTTAACTTTGATTTATGTTTTTCAGGCACCCCTTTAGGAAACATGGCCATTCCTCAAATTATTGAGGAGGCATGCCACGAGGCAGAAATCTATCACAATGCGGGAATTGTAAGTATAAGCAAAAACACAAGAACTCCTTACTTTTTGACGTTACTAATACTGTAGCCTCTAACTATGTAAACCACAATATTCATCCTCAAGGGTGACTGGAAATTAATTGTTTGTTGTCTGTTGATCTTTTGAACAGGATGGGCTGATCATTGAGAACATGCATGACATTCCATACACATTCTCAATTGGACCAGAGGTGTGTGCCTCTATGACAGCGGTGTGTGCAGCGGTGAGGGGGATCTGTCCGTCTCTGCCTCTTGGAGTTCAGATCCTGTCTGCAGCGAACAGCTCAGCTCTTGCTGTTGCACTGGCTTCAGGTTGATACAGCTGGCATTGCTTATTACTGATTAATACATGTATGCAAGAGTGCTTCAGGCTAGCCCTTAGTTTAATCGAAAGATCCGTATTAAGAGGTTGGGAAAAGCAAATGTTTAGCTACCTATTCCATTGTTGTCTTTTTCCAAGGTATGGATTTTATCAGGGCAGAGGGATACGTCTTCTCACATGTTGCTGATGAAGGCCTTTTGAATGCCTGTGCCGGAGACCTTTTGCGATACCGCAAGCAAATTAAGGCTGAACATGTGCAGGTCTTCACTGATATAAAAAAGAAGCACAGGTGAGCAATTGCTCAAAACACTCCAGTCAGACAACCCCACTGGCTAGCCTAGATGTCCTGATATGGTATTTCAGAAGGTTTTCAACATGCAGGTAATGCGGCTAATATTATCCATAAACGGTACTGCAATGAGATGAAAGTAACCTTTCTGACTTGTAGTAAGTGTAATTGGATGTTTTCTGATTTGTGTTTGTGTTCCTAGCTCCCATGCCCTGACTTCAGATGTGAGCATAGTGGAGACGGCCAGAGCAGCTGAGTTTTTCCTCTCTGACGGGCTCATCATCACTGGAACAGCCACAGGGGTTCAGGCAGATCCAATGGAGCTCAGAGGTGTGTCCTGTCTCTGAATTCTCTGGCACATACAGACCTGTATGACACATACGCACAAAGTATGTTCAGTCACTTCACTCAATTTCATACCACTCCCACTGCATACCAGTCTATTGCATACTTCCTACATTTGCAAGGGAATATAGTTCCTGGCGTTAGTTTTTCATGTAGCCCAGAGGTTAAGCTGCCCTAAAGCCCATGGAGCCTCTGAGCCTCGTTGCTAGCCTTATAAAGAGCAGCCTCATAGTCCCCCGAGTCTGGATTGTGCTGACCATGGGCACACAGCCCGGTCCTGCCCTTGCCTGCCACAGCCCTGCTTGGCGTATATAGACACCAACATCGTCTGCTATTTTTAAGCAAAGCCTACAGATGGCTGACTTACACAGAAGGCTGTAAACACAGGCAGGCTCAGGCCAGACTGCTACACAACCCTGCTGCCTAGTTTGGAGGTGCTCCTACAGTCTCCCAGTACGATTCCATTGGGCTGGCTCTGTTGTCAGATGGGTAAATGGAGCTGCCAGAGTCTGGATTTATCTCTTTCTTCATGTGTTTTTCTCATATCATCTCTGAACCTACTTTCACCATTTACTTATCAGAGATGATGCATGACACTTGCAATGCATTCCTAAATCCAACCATTTAGGTATTCGTTTCATATAAGCTCACGCATAATGTAGCATCACAAAACATTTACTCAACAATCCTTTCTTTTCTATTTGCAGATGTTGCAGGGTCTGTAAGACTCCCAGTTCTTATTGGCTCAGGAGTGACCTATGACAACGTGGAACACTACCTTGATGCTAGTGCAATGATAATTGGCTCTCATTTCAAGAGGGGAGGAGTTTGGGCAAATGCTGTTCATCCAGAAAGCGTTAAGAAGTTCATGGGGAAGGTGCATTTGCTTCGAAAATGAAATCCACCAATTTGCTGCTAAAATAATTTAATGCAGAACAATGACATTTGGTGGTAATAATACATGCAATTACTGAAGTTATGTCTCATGCTATTTAATAAAACACAAATAATACCTAAACAAAACAGATTTATTTAACATCTTTTAACATTTAAATATACACCACACTGGGAATAAATGTAGAAAAACAAAGTGAATCACTAAGTACACTAAGTACAAAACATACATTAGTAACAGTGTTTCATCATTATTTGGTAATCCTTACCAAATATAGCAAAAGAGGTCCAATTACTCAAGAGTGATGTTTTGTGTCATCACATATATACAAAATAGCTTTTCATAGCTATGAAACATATCAACTTTCCTTAAAGCAATATACCCACAACGTATCTAAATCTAAGGCACGCAAAGTAATACAAAAAAAGTATTCTATATACAATAGAATTCATATTTGCAAGTGCTAAAACCTTTTGCATTTTATACACTACATAAAAGTTTTCATCAGAGCCATAAGCCTTAGCCGTTACAAGCCAGTTAAAATACTTTTCACATGCACACACATCTACTCAAGGCTATTTCACTCTCAAACTGGGCTCAGTATGTTAATAACATACTCAGCAAAGGGGGTTCCCTTGATCAGGGTAAAGAGATTCACAGGGTCATAGGTCTAAGGTCTGTGTGTTAAGTGGGTTCAGACAGGGGCGTGGTTACTCAGTAGACACTCAGTAGTTGTACAGACGCTGGCAGGGTTGTTTGAAGTGACCAAAGCGTCTGTCAGAGGGGGAGAAGCGCATCTTGGCAAGGTTCTGTCTCTGGAGAGCACTCCTGGTCAGCTTCTTGCACTCCATGCGAGTCCTGGCTCGCTGTATGGCAAGCAGTTGGACATTGCATGGAAGCGGGCTGCCCCAGGCAGCTAGCCTCCAGGACACATGCTGTTTGACTGGCACAGGCCTGCAGTGGGGGGTGGGGGGACAGAATAACTGTAAAATGTGTCACTCCTTTCTCTTGGATAATGGTTGTGTTATCACACTGACTACAGTAGATGGATCCCCTGGATGAAAACTGACCTGGGAGAAGCATCCTCTTCATCTGAGTCTTCCTCATCGCTAGGCTGGTGTCTGATCTGGTATACAGACATACTGGGATGCTCAATCAGCAGGTTCTCCAAAGGGTCTTCCTCAGGGGGATTCAGGGAGTTGTTCTCTGGAAACATCAGACCACAAATTTACTAAACCGAGACCAAAAAGGAAAAACACCAGTGAGACCTCTAATAGTGACCATTAGATCTACTATCCAAATAATTACAATACTACCATTTACAAAACAAGTAACTGCAGACAACAATGCCCATACCAGTTTAACAACTAACTTGTGATTTCAACTCTCTGTGAACAAAATTATCGGCTTACCTTGAATGTTGATAACGACCCATCCTCCCTCCTCAAACTCAATGAGCTCCTCATAGGTTTCATTGTCATCTGTGGGAAAATCGCCATCTGTGCTACCAAGGAAATGGGCAAGTATCTTTCCAATCATTGTGTATATGTTTTGCCTCCCTTGGCCCTCTTATTGCAGTCTGCAAATAAAATGAGTTAACATAGTGTTATAGTATGTTGCCCCCATAAGGAAAAAAATGTGCAAACCGGCTACAATTACTGCTAAACTGGTAAAATTGCAAAACCGATCATAGTAAAACATTGCATCAAATGCAAGAAAACAGCAGAACCTGAAAAGGCATGTGTAGTTTAATATCCACATTGACAGAAGATAGATCTGAAATAATTTCCCGGAAAGCAGACTCTGAACAACACCTTACATTATGACCTTTAGTTTTTAACATTGTGTCCTGGGTTAATGACCCTGCCAGAACAGCAGAATCAGGAACAGCATGCCCCTTGGAAGCTATCTGCAGACTGGAGGTCATGGCATCCTTTCTGACCAGCAACTCATTTCAAGCCTGTGTCTGAATTTTAAGATGTGTTATGAATAAACGAATGTGGTGAATATGAAGCCAATCAGCCAAACTATGGTGAAAACAAATGGTTTGTAAAAAATAAAAATATATATATGTATACATTTTAGTGTATATAATTGTATTTTGACATTTCTGGTCAAATAGGCCTATTAAAAATAGAATCAGGTATAAACAGTATTGGTCTTTCAGGCTTAAGGTGTCATAGACTACACAGAATACCACAACATCCACTTTTAGACTTGGACAGCCTTGGTGTACTTGTCAACCTATACTGTCAATATACAGCTACACCCCAGCTTGCCAGCAAGGGAAGATCCAATAGTGTCCCTACAGAATTAGCTCATAAGGTGCAAAATGCAGAGATTACATATACACTTGCATATATTTTCTGGTGTGCCATCAAAAAGTCCAGAAGTTGGAAGTTTAAAGACATGTAAGACAATCCTTACATTAGCCCTATTCAATATATAATAAATGTGTGATAAAAACAATTAAATCCTTAAAAAACATAGGAAGGTAGTTTGGGTGAACTTGGTATGGCATTAATTGGGTTTAAACTTCTTCAATAAACAAGTTAATAATTAAGAACCTGCATTTACGTAATTCACTGACAATCAAACAAATAACCCAACCTACTTACAAAATGACACATGACATGGTTACAATTACATGGTAGTCTACAAAACTAAAAAGTTGGCCTAATAGGACCCTTTTGGGATGTAGAAATCAATAAAAACATGCAATGGATAGATAAGTTAGTAGGCTAAAGAAAAGAGTCTATGCTATACACATGAACTAAGGCTAAGGATACAACCTCTCGCACAATGTTGAAGGCTACAATGTCTTGTTTTCTTACCTCACAAATGTATATTTAACAGGTGGTGGCCGACGGTTAGCTTGAAACTATAACTGATCTGTAATTGTTTTGATACAGACTTGTTTATTAACACCAACTCTTTTGCTATGGTGGGTGGAGAACGTAAACAAAAATCCCAACTCGAAGGCGGGGCTTCGGAAGGTTGCGCACAACTAACCTTTGTCCTCATAACTAGCTGTCAAGTGAATAAATGTGTCCTTACTTGAAACATACTTAAATACCTGGTTTCAACCGACGTCCGAATACATTAGAGTGGAAGATTATTTATTTATTTTTTAGATGTACAACGGTTTGCTTTTCACAACAGTGGTGGACTTCGTTTTGCATGGCCCGGTGGTCCGTGTGAGCGGAGTTTGTTATTTTTAGATAATTCTATTGATTCTTAAGAGAAATCTCCACCCACCCCGGGCACCGGGCCCTGCAAAACGAACCCCACCAATGTAATGAAAAGGGGGGGAGGGGTGTATTAATGACTTTTCTTGAAACATTGTTGCAAATATTTGCCGAGTAAATGACAATTATGCCAGGTTGCCCCACTGAGATCTATTTATTAGGCTATGTTTGTTTTATTGTGCATCTAAAAACAACCGCGAATCGTTTTAAAAGGATGTGGGCTTGTTCTAAACGAATGTCCCGTCATTCACCGCGGTCATAGTTTTTACCAACACGCAATATACACAGACATTAACACATCATCGAAGTGCGAGATCTGACGGTAGGGATTCGCCACCAATTTGTACTTTAGGCTATTTTCATTTAGGCCAACGTTAGAGTCCGTCCTGTGGGATGGGGACAACTATGTCGTTATGTAAAGGTGATTGCCAGACTTTTAACGGAGAGAGAATTCTGATGGCCATATGATGACACGCTAACACTATCTTCTATTTTTCGATATCGTCTTACGCCATTATAAAAGGCCTACATATCAGAAGGGAAGAATAATTATCATTATTATTAGCTGCGGTCGTTATTATTGTGGTTATAACATAAATCCGAGAAAAGCATTTCGAATCTCTTGTGTGAGAAGTTTTTGACTAATGACAATGGTCTGCATTAAGTCATCAGTTATTTTCCCAGTCTCTGTCTGCTAAATATGATAACTGAATTGATTACTATAATATAGTTTCCTGGTTTTGTCAACATTTGGAGTAAAAAGGGCCTATAACATTATTTGAACAATAGTTTATTTTAGTTTTGGTAGAGGCTACTCTCAGCAGTGTAATGCAGTTCATTACCAGAAGATGGCTTACTCCTAGTCTTCAGGATATCTGACAGAAGTCAAGTCATACATCTCTTCTAGTATTAAATTGGTAGTGGCTATTTGTACTTGCGATGTATACTAGAGATCGATGAGTTGGCTTGGTTGCAAACTGATCTTCAGTGTGTCTCTTATCATCACACCAGGGAGAGCAGCTACGATGGCTCCACGTATGGATGATGTCATGCAACTATGCTGTAACCTGTCTGAAAATCAACAGATAAAAGTAGCAGTGAAGAATTCTGGGAAAGGATCAGCAGTGGCAGGAGGGACTGCATTTTTAGGGGGTCTTCTAGGTGGTCCCCCAGGGATTGCTGTTGGTAAGGATCCTATCAATTTAGTAAGCGAAATTATGATCATCATCTGCTTTTCCCTACTTCAACCACAAGGTGGAGCCATATCCTTTCTCAAACCTATTGTATTGGGTGCAGCTATGAGATTTTTTGTGTATATGTGGTAGGCCTATAAAGTATGGCGTTAGGGTAGAATAATTCTCAGCCAATGTTGTCTTATGAGTGGGGAGGTCGATTTTGATAAATATGGCTGTTTATTTCTATTTGTAGTTATTATGGATCCCCATTAGCTGCTGCCTTGCTCTTCCTGCGGTCCAGCAAAATTAAGGCCATTATACATTTTAAAAACATTACAATACATTCATAACAGATTTCACAACATATTAAGTGTCTGCCCTCAGGCCTCTACTCTACTAATATTTTTGCTGGTATGTCATGCATAAGTTTGCTAATATTGCCAATGAAAAAATTATTAAAGTAGTTGGCAATATCAGTTGGTTTTGTGATGAATGAGCCATCTGATTCAATGAATGATGAAGCGGAGTTTGCCTTTTTGCCCAAAATTGAATTGAAGGTGCTCCAAATCTTTTTAATATCATTCGTTGTCATTTATTTTTGTTTCATAGTGTAGTTTTGTCTTTGTTTTATTCAGTTTAGTTACGATTTCTCAATTTGCAGTACATTTGCCAATCGGTTATACAGCCAGACCTATTTGCCATCTCTTTTGCCTCTTCCCTCTCAACCATACAATTTTTCAATTCCTCATCAATCCACACTTATTGGTAATTGAGATAAGCAATTTCATAAATGTGTCAAGTGCAGCGTCTGGTTGCTCGTCATTACACACTGCGTACCAACAAATACTCTTCACATCAAGAACATAGGAATCACTACAAAACTTATTGTATCACCTCTTATACACAATATTATGCCCAGCGTTTGGAACTTTGGTTTTCCTAGATATGGATACTATATTGTGATCACTACATCCAATGTATTTGGATACTGCTTTGAAACAAATTTCTGCAGCATTAGTAAAGAAATGATCAATACATGTTGATAATTTCATTCCTGTACTGTTTGTAACTCCCTAGTAGGTTGATTGATAACCTGAACCAGGTTGCAGGCACTAGTTACAGTTTTTGAGCATTCTCTTGAGTGGGCAGCTTGATGAAAGCCAGTAAATATTTAAATCGCCCAGAAAGTATACCTCTCTATTGATATCACATACAGTATCAAGCATTTCACACATGTTATCCAGATACTGACTGTTAGCAATTGGTGGTCTATAGCAGCTTCCCACCAGAATGAGCTTTAGGTGAGGCAGATTAACCTGTAGCCATATTTCTTCAACAGCTTTACAGGAATGTGGTTCTGAATATAAACAGCCACACCTCCACTTTTGGCATTTCTGTCTTTTCTGTAGATCTTATAACCATGAGTGTTTTAAATCTGTGAGCTCTTCTCCCCTCTTGATCCTCTGACACAGATCTTGTTTGTGTTGCTCTTTAGGTGGTGCAGTAGGTGGCCTGTTGGGATGGTGGATGACCAGTGGACAGTTCAGACCTCTCCCTCAGATCATCATGGAGCTGCCCCCCCACCAGCAGCAGAGGCTCTATGCTGATATCATGGCCGTTTTGGGCTCACTGAACTGGACAGACCTGGCACAGCTGACCGCCCTGGTCATGGGGAATGGTACTCTCCAGGAGCAGGTCACTGCTGCCCTACTCCGTTATATCACAAAGGAACTAAGAGCAGAGGTGAGATATGGGGACTGATCCACACAGACTGAATATCTGGAGAAACTCCTTAGAACACACATTTGTACTCAAATTCAACTCCAGCTTATTTCTGGAGACTGAAAGAACCTTTTATACTGTAGGTTCACGGAAAGAGGCCTTATGAGGGTTACATTGAGACTCATGTCAGACCTGTCATGTTACCGAATATCTGATCATGTCCATTTAATATCCTTTGATAAAGCGCTTAAATGACAATTACGCCACTAATTTTTTTTTTAACTTAATTTTCATCATCTCCAGCACAACACCAGTGTCTACATATGTGAAAATGGCACATTTCTACGTTTTGTAGAAACAAATATGAAGTTAAAAGTTCTACCAAATGACATCATCAAAAGTAAAACATATTTAAAAACAGTGATTTTCAGGCACTAGGAGATTCACAGTGATGTGAGGAGCAAGAAAATACCCTCCCTCTGGCTAGAAACTTGTTGAAAATCACTGTTTTGAAAACCACTGTTTTAAAAATCACTGTTTTGAAAACCACTGTTTTGAAAATCACTGTTTTGAAAACCACTGTTTTGAAAATCACTGTTTTGAAAACCACTGTTTTGAAAATCACTGTTTTGAAAATCACTGTTTTGAAAATCACTGTTTTGAAAACCACTGTTTTGAAAATCACTGTTTTGTTTTCTTTTAATGCTACCATGTGATGTTACAGAGAAGCATTTGTTTAGCACCTTCTTATCTTTTTAACCACAGATCATAGAAATGCGCTGTTTTAGACACTGTTATGGTTTTGGAGATGATGAATATGAGGTGGAAAAGTGGCAGGATGGCACTTTAATGTACAAGTTTGTTTTGTTTTAGATGAGAAATTGTTATCTCTGAATGTTATCTCTGAATTATATTGTAGTGCGTAATTTGTTGCCGATATTTTGCACTGAAATGTACACATTGAATATTGTTGGGCATTTATAATTTACAATATTTGCAACAAATGCAAGACGATGAAAAAAGGACCCTGATCACTCCTCTTGTAAGTGTGCCTGGCATCTCAAGTGATTCATGCAATGTGAATATTGTAAGAGATGAGTACTTCTGAGAAACCGGCCTTGATATTTCTGGCGCATAATGGTGATAAGTCCCACCTAGTCCTATAATTAACTAATTGGGAAAATCTTGTAGTGCTCTGTACAAAAGTGTTTATATGAAAATCATGAGAAATGAAATAAAGAATAAAGGTGACTTGTATGATCACCACATGCTTTTAGTATGACATGATTAAGCCAGAAAACATGTTGTTTCAGTGAATCAACTGACATTTTCGTGAGGAGAATTCAACCACTTAACACATTCTTTGTAAGAGAAGGAAGACAATGCTACGCAATGTCATCTCCTGGACAGATGTATGCACGTAACATATCTCATCTGACGCAATTTCGCCAGATTTTTTTGTTCTGGGTTTCCGAGACTTTACGGGATGTAATATAGTTCCTCAATGTTTCAAATGTAGACTTTTGAATAATACTAGAATCTTATTAAGATATCAGAGCACTTTTTGAAGTATGTGCAAAGGTTGTTATGACACCACTGTGGTTTCTTTTCCCATTAGTTTTTCTAGATGTTTCCTTGTTCCTTCTTTGCAAGCAAGTTTGGACCCGCGGGTTGTCATAACATCCGACAGCGAAAGATAGATTATTAATCTTGAGGGGAAATTTCATTCGAAGTTATGTCATTCGTTTCTGAGAGATGGTTGTCAGTCTTGTACCTATGGCTTAGTAAGAAACAGTGTCTTAGCAGCTTTTTCAAATTCAAATGGATTGAAGTCACAAGATATCATATTCCATCACCACTTTATTGGTAGTCTGGGATGTGAGAGCAGTCTTATATCTTCATAGAAAAACCTTTTTAGACCTTTCTTTTCAGAAACCAGAGAGCATGATTTAAACTAATTTTGCTTCAAATGCCTATAAAATGTTAATGATTGACATGTTGCATTTGAATATGTTCTTTTTAAAAATGCCATTGGCAGTTGGCCTGAGTATTGCCATTGACAACACTAGAGTTAGGAAAATGAAGTGACGCAAGAACTTTCTCTAAAGGCTTATTTACTGCACCTGTTGCCTCAGGACTGGTTCATGTGTCTGCCGGACTTTGTAACACCTAAGCACTGAATAGTTTGATTACAGCTGTTTGGGGGTCAATAAGCAGTCTTACCAGGTGTTCAGGACAAGGATGACAAAAGGTTGCTATCAAAATATTTAATTTCAAGATAAATGGTTGATGTGAATGTGATAAATAAAGAGGTATAGTTATTGCTGCCATTTTAGAGTTACAATTACAGGTACACTTAATATAGGCACATTATCGTAGTCAACATGCCTTTTTTTAAACAAGATAAGTACAGGACGAATATGAAAGTATTCAGTGCGAAATGTGTTTCATGTAAAATAAGATGCTCCGTGTATGCATAATGGCCAGTCAACAATGAATACTACAGGTTAACCTTTATCAGAAAGATAACAAAAATAAGCCCCCCAAAACACTCAAAGGTATATATTATTATCAGGAATATATTGATCCAATGCATACATTATATGATTAGGATTAGTGTTCATATTTGTGCAATATTTATGATTACATGTGATCATGTATCGTCTTGATTTGGCGCTCTTCACCACATACTCATTCAGTAAATACTTTTCAGGGTCCTCTCACATCGTCCAATTGTCAACCAAGTCAAGTCAAGTGACTTGACAATCCAGTGAGCTTGAGACTTCGATGGTCCGGCTTTAAATAGTTATATGGGGACCAAGAGTTGTGACACTCAACCCACTTGCTTGGTGCGTGGTGTTGTACCCGCTCATCCGCCTCATCGTCGCTAGTCGCCTCGTACTCGGGCATGACCAGCTCAGATTCATCAGAGCAGTTCCTCCCATCACTGTCCCCCCGAAGATGCACCTCATCCTGAGTCAGCTCCCCATGGTCCTGGAGACTGAGGTGACACAGTCGACACACCCTCACAGGCTTAGTAGAGATGTGGCAGATCACGGCCCGGTTCTTGGAGCAGGCGTTGCAGACGACAAAGCCGCAGCGACGACAGTGGTGGCGACGTTTGTTGACCCGAAACGTTTTAGAGCAGCGCATGCAGATGGCGGACACCCGGTCAGGGATCCAGGTGGTGGCGAAGGTGCATCCGGGCTGGCAGCCGGCATGCTGCAGCTGCTTGGACCTGCAGTCCTCAATGTGCTTCATCCAGGCACGCTTCTCCTCAGCGGAGGCAGCTGCCACATAGAAGGACTTCTGTGGTGTGCGGATCAGCCACTGGTTCTCCATGATGACCCCGTCCTCCAGGTCCTCTAGCTGGATATCCTCCAGGGAGATTACATGCTGGTTCTTGTGCCAGCGTCCATGAAGGATGATGCTACCGTACACCAAAATGTCATTAAACAAGAAAAATACTTTAGGCTGGGGGTGGCGTCGACACAGCTTCATCAGCCGCCCCTCGCCTATCAAGACCCGGTCAGGTCTGTACAGGGACCTCCCAGAGGGACCAAAGGAGTTCTCCACTGCCTGGATCCGCTCTCTGTTCTCTTGCGTGAAAGCCAGCTGGTCCACCATGATGAGCTAGATTACAATACTACAGGAAATTAACAAAATGGAAATAACAAAAAATATATATTTCTATTTACATTATGAGACGAAATGGTAGGCCTATGTCACTAATGATCAAATAAATGGCTTGTGAAAAATAGTTAAATGGACCTTTTACTCTGTTTTGTGATTTCTATCTTGTTTACGCTGCAACAGTCTGTGTCTCGGTAGTAAGTCGTTTAGTTCCCGTCTGACCACCATATGTTTTGTCAGTGTCAAATAGTAGTTTCTGTATTGAAGAGTGAGTTGGCACGAGAGGTCCTTTATATGTGCAAATCACATTTCCTGTTGAGCCGCATTGCATGGGGAGTTCCAAAACAACATGATGGGGAAAGAGAGATAGAGAGAGCAAATAGAAAGAGGGAAAACGGGCAATACCAGTTTGCCAAACATGATGGGATGTGACTCAGAGCGTAGAGATCCTATTCAATTACAGTGAACAAAACTATTGCTAATTCTAGGACTATTAATACATCACAGAGAAAAACTGTTGGACAGTTTTGGTAAAAAGCTGAGGGACGGGCCTTGGAGAAATGTAAACACTCTCAAATTCATAGACAGGGTTATGGATGCAAGGACTGACCATCCATGCTATCAAAATGATAGTTTTAACCATGTTTTGAGGCTACACAGCGTTTGTTTACATTTACGTTGTTTACAAATGTTGGAATACAAAACAACAGTTGAACTAAGCTCATGTGGAATTTCTAAGTTATATTCTTCAATAATCAATGGGTATAAGTGTACAAAACATTAACACCTGCTCTTTCCATGACAGAGACTGACCAGGTGAATCCAGGTGAAAGCTATGATCCTTTATGGATCTCACTTGTTAAATCCCCTTCAATCAGTGTAGATGAAGGGGAGGAGACGGATTAAAGAAGGGGTTGAGACATGGAGTGTGTATGTGTGCCATTCAGAGGGTGAATGGGAAAGACAAAAGATTTAAGTGCCTTTGAACGCTGCTGGGTTTTTCAGACTCAACAGTTTTCCGTGTGTATCAAGAATGGTCCACCACCCAAAGAACATCCAGCCAATGTTACACAACTGTGGGAAGTATTGGAGTCAACATGGGCCAGCACCTTATGGAACGCTTGACACCTTGTAGAGTCCATGCCCTGACGAATTGAGGCTGAGTGGACAAAACATTAAGAACACCTCCCTATATTGAGTTGCACCCCCTTTTAATGGACCATTCTTTATATAGATGGGAAACTGTTGAGAGTGAAAAACCCAGCAGCATTGCAGTTCTTGACACACTTAAACCGGTGCACCTGGCACCTACTACCAGGGGTGTAAAAAGTACTCAATTGTCATACTTGAGTAAAAGTAAAGATAACTTAATAGAAAATGACTCAAGTAAAAGTGAAAGTCACCCAGTAAAATCCTACTTGAGTAAAAGTCAAAGTATTTGTTTTTAAATATACTTATGTATCAAAAGTAAATGGAATTGCTAAAATGTACTTAAGTATCAAAAGTATAAATCATTCCTTATATTAAACAAACCAGATGGCAAAATGTAATTACATTTTTTATTGATGGATAGCCGGGAGCACACTCTAACACTCAGACATAATTTACAAACAAGCATTTGTGTATAATGAGTCTAACTGATCAGAAGCAGTAGGGATGACCAGTGATGTTTTCTAGATAAGTGTGTGAATTGGACCATTTTCCTGTCAAAATGTAACGAGCATTTTTGGGTGTCAGGGAAAATGTAAAAGTATATTATTTTCTTTAGGAATGTAGTAAGTAAGAGTAAAAGTTGGCAAAAATATAAATAGTAAAGTAAAGTACAGATACCCCCCCCAAAATATTTAAATAGTACTTTAAATTAGTTTTACTTAAATACTTTACACCACTGCCTACTACCATACCCCGTTCACAGTATATCATTAATTTATAGGTTCAAACATTTATGTAGCAGTTTAGGATTCCAGCTTTAGACAGAAATATTAATAACAATGTAACGATAGGAAATAAACCACATGGCTATAAATTAGAGGAATATAATTATGATGGTTCGTGATACTAGATAATGGTTACAACTGAAAAACAAAAAAATGTACTTGCTATAATTGACAAGAAGCATTGAATGGAAAAATACAAATGATAGTTGCTGTATGTTGATCAGATTTTCGCTCCAGGGAAAACCACAAATATTCTTAAACAGAGTATCAGGTTTCAGGTAGTATGAGAAAGTATTCTCTTGATTGATCACTCTTATGGAATGTTGTTTAAACTAGGTTATACAATGGGTTGGTCTAATCCTGAATGCTGATTGGTTAAAACCACATTCAGCCGGTGCCTTTTTCACAAGTTACCACCGCTAAATCTATGGCTGTTTACTCTGTTCCATCTGACCGCACAATCCACTGTCTCATCAGCCCAGCCAGTCAATTTATAAACTTGATCTCCACTCTAAAAAGCATCTAGACATTATCTCACATTTCTTTTAGACTAACATTTAGTTTTCAGCAGCAGAGATTTATATAAACCTTGCTGTCTGGCTCTCCGGCATTCGCAACGTTGTTTCAATATTCGAATTCGATCTCCTGCTGTCCCATAGTAAGGAACATGTCTGGACGAGACAGACAGGCAGGCAGTGTTTCTCAGCCAGTCGAAATCATGAATCAGCTGGCATCATTTTTATGGATATATACAAATAACTCTCAATTGAAAAAAGGTCAAACGAAATGAAGTGCAGCTAGTTTACAGTCTTTCCAGCTTCCGTTTGAAGTTATTGTGTTAGCTGTGTTGTTGGCTTGCTCCTCGGAACAACAGTATCCTGACGAGTGAGTACATTTTCTATGCCAGGTGAAATTGCGCCTCTGTAGCTCATTGTTATGGATGCATCTAAATAAATGTCACTAGAAAACAGCTTTAACAAATGCAAATGCAGCTACTTTGCTGTTATTCGGTCTGCAATGTGTGATGTGACTGTAAGTTAGCCGTAGTTGGCTAGCTAGCAAGCAAGGGATAAGAACATTGCCAGCCAGTATGGCAATCGAACATTTATAACGAAGGACTGGGTCGCGTCCATAGATACAGAACAAAAAGACTGAACGACTGGGTCGCTTCTCTGGCACCCGAACCGATAGAACAATTGACCAGCCAGCTTGGGTAGCCACCCTAGATTTGTGTTGGGACTATTTATTGTGGAAGAAATAAATACTATGAATAAATTAATTAAAATAATGTTTTTAATGAAAATATGTAAATCATTATTTTAATATGTTGGTAACCTGTTGTATGAAGGTAATAAAGCCGTCGAAGCCGGTGTCTTTGTAGGAAATATTGGCACGGCTTGCATCGACTTTGTCTCAGGCCTAACAGCACGTGCCAATATATTAACACCGCTTCTCGGGCATTACACTTAAATATTGGCCTACACGAAGACCAACTTCTGATGCGGAAGCAATAATGCCTGAAAAATGTAATGTCATCACAATTTAAACAATCATAAGGGATTTCCTTCAGTAGGGGTGTCTTCTCAGGCCACGCTATGATGGAACAAGCGGATTAAAAAAGCCAACGCACAAACTTGCCATTTAAACACAACCATCTCCATCTCACCAAAATAATGAGTGAACAATGTAATTGTGATGTGCATCATTGAACTAGGTGCTAAGAGTTAATACAGCTAATAAGGTTGTATTTTTTTTCAGTAGAAAAAGACACGACATGAATGTACAGTTTGTTTCAAGGAATACTATTACTGACCATTATACCATGACAAAGACGACAGCTTTCCAACAAGCGTTGCGCTTTACAAGAATACAGATGTAGAATTTTTTTTATTGTGAAATCTGGTTACTGTGCATCCTGTGGTTTTTATGAGGGAAAAGAATATGTCGCAGTATGGGTATTCTTTAGCGTAGAATGCCAAGTCACCAGGGCTGTACAAATCGACATAGCACGTGCATGCAAGAAACATTGGACTTGAATATTAAACATACAGGGTTTTAATTATATGTATGCTTTTTGCAGCATCAAACATGGTCATAGACGTACATGTTGCATTGTATGGACTGATACACCAGCCCCTTACACCTTGTGAAAAGAAAGAACAGAAAGCATATTTGAAGTCCCAGTGAAGAAGTGATGACGTTTAGTTTTTCGCTTCCAGTCTGTCTCATACCCCCCCCTGCCCGATCAATGAAATATTTAATGCATCAGCACACTACTTAGAACAGTGATAGGCTTTTTACTGGGAAAATGTATAGGGAAATAAAATGTGAAAATATTTTACAAAACAGACAGCAAATGCTGTCTTTTAAATTGATTTAAAAAAAAAAAAAAGAATCACTCTATTTTCATTATTGTTAAACCATAAAAACTTCTTATTCACAAAATCACTCATGGTTAATAAAAAAAATGAATATGAGCTATCCAAAAGCCAACAATAAAAGAGACCTACTTGTCAATTCAACTCAACTACCAATTGAAAAATTCAGGTCAGTAATGTTACCAGTACCTATGTCACTTCAATTGACAAACCAACAAAATACAACAGGTTCCTCAGAAAATGTTGGCCAACTAGGAAATTCCCAAATGACTGGGAAATTAAGCATCTTTTATACCAAAGACAGGCACATTTTCAGCATCCACATAGCAGTATCATTATATCATAACTCATTGTGTTACTTCAACCTATGTAATCAAGAAAATGTAACCTGTAATTTGACAAAAATGCAAGGAGATAGATACGTTTTTTGTGCATACATTGAGGAAGCAGATTGATTTAGTGCCACCTTGTGGACATAGGCAGTGTTGCTCAAAACTGAAGACAGATCATAATGTATTTACAATTATGTAAAATCATTGACCCATCAATGGATACGTTTACAAAAAAGGAAAATACCAACACAAATGCTCTCTAATCACAACTATTTTTTGATTGCTTTGAGTCTGTCAGGTCTCCTGTCTTTGCCACAGTACGAAATACTATAGAACAGGGCTTGCATCCAAAACAGATGCTGAGGTTCCCGTATGACTTGAAAATAAGAATTGAAGATGGTGAGAGTCCTTATTATAGATCCTGACAGGAGCTGTTTACTTCTCTGTACTTTGAGTCTCTGAGTTCAGTCTAATTTCTCCACCTGCAGTTGCAGGTCAGGTCGTCACTCATCATTGTCATTTGCACAGGCGGTACTGTACTCCATCAACACCATCATAGGTCTAGGATTCCTTTAACTTTAAATTCCTTTGCTGATTGTTCGCTTGAGCGGAGTTTAAACTTGCTGCCGTAGATATGGGAGACAAAGCCATCAATCTTCACGGAAAACACGCTGTTTCGCTTGGTATGACTGCAGAAAAAGGAGAGATAAGACAGTAAATTGAATGTCAGTTTGGCAGTTGAAAAACAGTTCAATAACAGCAGACTGAACGGGTACCAAAACAAAGTTACTGAAATGTGGCGTACAAACATTTCAGTTTGTCCTCCTTTGTGATGATTTTGAAGACGTTTTATCTCCTGCACTAGGATTCCTGTGGTGCCTACATACAAGGGGCTTTTGGACCTGGCCACTGTTTCACACACGCAAAAACATTGGTGATGATTACATCAACAGGATTATGTATATTGTGCCATAGAAGTGCTAATTAAGGTCCTGAAGATTGGCATAGATTAGTGACAGTAACAGCAAAGGTGTTTTGACCAAATAAACGAGCTCTCACCCACCAGGTACAACCCTAAATCCGTAAACATGGGCACCCTCATAGATGTTATCCTGACCAACTTGCCATCCAAATACACCTCTGCTGTTTTCAATCAGGATCTCAGCGATCACTGCCTCATTGCCTGCATCCGCTATGGGTCCGCGGTCAAACGACCACCCCTCATCACTGTCAAACGCTCCCTAAAACACTTCTGCGAGCAGGCCTTTCTAATCGACCTGGCCCGGGTATCCTGGAAGGATATTGACCTATTCCCATCAGTCGAGGATGCCTGGTCGTTCTTTAAAAGTAATTTCCTCACCATCTTAATTAAGCACGCCCCTTTCAAAAAATGTAGAACTAAGAACAGATATAGCCCTTGGTTCACTCCAGACCTGACTGCCCTCGACCAGCACAAAAACATCCCGTGGCGGACTGCACTAGCATCGAATAGTCCCCACGATATGCAATTTTTCAGGGAAGTCAGGAACCAATACACGCAGTCAGTCAGGAAAGCAAAGGCTAGCTTTTTCAAACAGAAATTTGCGTCCTGTAGCTCTAACTCCAAAATGTTTTAGGACACTTTAAAGTCCATGGAGACAAAGAGCACCTCCTCCCAGCTGCCAACTGCATTGAGGCTAGGTAACACTGTCACCACCGATAATCGAGAATTTCAATAAGCATTTCTCTACGGCTGGCCATGCTTTCCTCCTGGCCACGCCACCCTGCAGCAACGTACCCAAGCCTTCCCAGCTTCTCCTTCACCCAAATCCAGATAGCAGATGTATTGAAAGAGCTGCACAACCTGGACCCGTACAAATCCGCTGGGCTAGACAACCTGGACCCTCTCTTTCTAAAATTATCCACCGGCGTTGTTGCAACCTCTATTACCAGTCTGTTCAACCTCTCTTTCGTATCGTCCGAGATCCCTAAAGATTAGAAAGCTGCCGCGGTCATCCCCCTCTTCAAAGAGGGTGACCCTCTAGACCCAAACTGTTACAGAACTATATCCATCCTGCCCTGCCTTTCTAAAGTCTTCGAAAGCCAAATCAATAAACAGATCACTGACCATTTCGAATCCCACCGTACCTTCTCCGCTGTGCAATCCGGTTTCTGAGCTGGTCACGGGTGCACCTCAGCCACGCTCAAGGTCCTAAATGATATCATAACCGCCATCGATAAAAGACACTACTGTGAAGCCGTCTTCATCGACCCGGCCAGGCTTTCGACTCTGTCAATCACCACATTCTCATCGGCAGACTCAACAGCATTGGTTTCTCAAATGACTGCCATGCCTGGTTCACCAACTACTTATCAGATAGAGTTCAGTGTGTCAAATCGGAGGGCCTGTTGTCCGGACCTCTGGCATTCTCTATGGGGGTACCACAGTGTTCAATTCTCGGGCCGACTCTTTTCTGTGTCTATATCAACGATGTTGCTCTTGCTGCGGGTGATTCCCTGATCTACCTCTACACAGACAACACCATTCTGTATACATCTGGCCCTTCTTTGGACACTGTGTTAACCAACCTCCAAACGAGCTTCAATGCCATACAACACTCCTTCCGTGGCCTCCAACTGCTCTTAAACGCTAGTAAAACTAAATGCATGCTTTTCAACCGTTCTCTACCCACACCCATCCGCCCGACTAGCATCACTACTCTGGACGGTTCCGACTTAGAATATGTGGACAACTACAAATACCTAGGTGTCTGGCTAGACTGTAAACTCTCCTTCCAGACTCATATTAAACATCTCCAATCCAAAATTAAATCTAGAATTGGCTTCCTATTTCGCAACAAAGCCTCCTTCACTCACACCGCCAAACATACCCTCGTAAAACTGATTATCCTACCGATCCTCGACTTCGGCGAACACTCTACTCTGCAGTCTATCACTGTGCTATCCGTTTTGTCACCAAAGCCCCATACACCACCCACCACTGCGACCGGTATGCTTTCGTCGGCTGGCCCTCACACATATTCGTCGCCAGACCCACTGGCTCCAGGTCATCTATAAGTCTTTGCTAGGTAAAGCCCCACCTTATCTCAGCTCACTGGTCACGATAACAACACCCACCCGTAGCACGCGTTCCAGCAGGTATATCTCACTTGTCATCCCCAAAGCCAACACCTCCTCCTTGCCAATGACTGGAACGAATTGCAAAAATCACTGAAGCTGGAGACTTATATTAACTTTAAACATCAGCTATCTGAGCAGCTAACCGATCGCCTCGCGATGCATGAAGTCGCCTATTTCCTTCTCGCTCATACCCGGTAAACTGTTCTTCAGAAAGCCATTTGTGAACGTCTCCGCCTGCTTATCACTCTGAGACTGTATGTGCACCTGAACAGACATATCCAATCATGAGACAACTATAACTAGTTAGGCTATGCCGCTAGCTTGTCTGCACAACTGAAAACAGTTAGGCAATGTGGCGGCATATTTAAGTGATAATGCCTTCGAAGCCGGTGTTTAGAGGATATATTCGTCAAACACCTGCTTTGAGGGCATTATCACTTTTATACAACAGGTTACCAACATATTCAAATAATGACTGACATATTTTCATTAAAAACTTTATTTTTATGAATTTATTAATACTATTACAAGATATAGTCCCAACACAAATCTAGGGTTGCTACCCAAGCCGGCTGGTATTTCGTTCTGTCGGTTCGGTTGCCAGAGAAAGCGTCCCCGTCGTTCAGTCTTTTTGTTCTGTAGCTATGGACGCGACCCAGTCGTTCATTCTAAATGTTCCGTTGCCATACTGGTTGGCAACGTTCTTAACCCTTGCTTGCTAGCTAGCCAACTACGGCTAACTCATAGTCACGTCAAAAATTGCAGCCAGAATAACAGCAAAGTAGCTACGTTTGCATTTGTTTAAGCTGTTTTCCAGTGACATTTATTTGGATACATCCATAAAAATGAGCTAATGAGGCTCAATTTCACCTGGCATAGAAAATGTGCTCACTAGTCAGGACCCTGTTGTTCAGAGGAGCTTGCCAACAACACAGCTAACACAATCACTTCAAACTGAAAGTGGAAAACCTGTAAACTAACTAGCTACCAATTGATATTTCTTTGTTTATATCCATAATAATGATGCCAGCTGATTCATGATTTCGACTGACTGAGAAACACTGCCTGCCTGTCTGTCTCGTCCCTACTCATGACATGTTCATTACTATGGAACAGTTGGAGATCGAATTTGAATATTGAAACAATGTTGTAAATGCCAGAGAGCCAGACAGCAAGGTTTATACAAATCCCCGCTGTTGAAAACTAAATGTTAGTTGAAAAGAAATGTGAGATAATGTCTAGATGTTTTTTTGATTGTGGAGATCAAGTTTATAAATTGCCTGGCTGGGCTGATAAGACAGTGGATTGCGCAATCAGATGGAACAGAGTAAATAGGCATTTTAATGTTATAGATTTAGCCAGTGGTCATTTGTGGAATAGACACTGGCTGAAATGTGGTTTTAACCAATCAGCTTTCAGGATTAGACCTACCCATTGTATATTTAATCCATAAGGCCCAAGGGGTGTGTGGTATATGGCCAGTATACCATGGCTAAGGGCTGCAACACTGACGTAGCCCAGAGAGAGGCTATGGTTCGTGCTATCTATCCTTGAGGCATCCCTACCCTAAACCTTGTCCTTGATCATTACTATTTGTTCCATTACATTACACATAAGAGTAATTGGTGGAAGGCGTCTTCTGTATGGGGGCGTTTTACGAGATCGGTGACTGAAAAATCAGAATATAAAAAATGTATGTGTAACAGGTGCAAAATATACTTTATGTATATCAGCGAAAATCCCTCATGTTTATTTTGATGTATTATTTTAAGGATATTTTGAGATGTATTACACTACTTTCAAGAGTTCACTATTTTAGTGTATTTATTTTCTAAATTGTGTTAATGTTGTGATGTCATCAACGGGGGCCATGCTTTTACTCCTCAGTTTGCTCAAAGCGTGATGAGGAGAGGTATGTGTTTATGTATGCTCCGGTCTTTTGAATGCAGATGTTCACAAATGCACAAAAAAAGACAAGCAAAAATGATTTCATCATTGATTTAGTGTTGTTGCACTGCTGTTTGTAGGAATATAGATTAGCGTGAATGGGGATTATTTTCAAATGTAACTTTGATTGCAACTTTGCTAGCCCAGCTACCGTTAGCTTTGGTTGCGGGTGAGGCTCTCTTTCAGGTACAGACAGCGTGAGTTTTCTGACGATTTTCTCACTGGAATTCTGCACTGCTTTTTGTCTTTTATTAGGCAAATATACTGGTGTATGAGAGTCGAGACGGCGGCATTAAAGTTTGCCTTGCATTTGTATCCATTCCATGCAATCATTAAAAGAGCGACAACCGGCAGAATTTTGTCCAGAGCCTTCCTTTCCACCTACACCTCACCAGAACACAACGCAGAAAGGTACCGGTGCAGAACCAATTACATATACACTACCGTTCAAAAGTTTGGGGTCACATAGAAATGTCCTTGTTTTTGAAAGAAAGAAAAAAGTTTTTGTCCATTAAAATAACATCAAATTGATCAGAAATACAGTGTAGACATTGTTAATGTTGTAAATGACTATTGTAGCTGGAAGCGGAGGATTTATTATTGAATATCTACATCGGCGTATAGAGGCCCATTATCAGCAACCATCACTCCTGTGATGGCACGTTGTGTTAGCTAATCCAAGTTTATCAATTTAAAAGGCTAATTGATCATTCGAAAACCCTTTTGCAATTATGTTGGCACAGCTGAAAACTGGTGTGCTGATTAAAGAAGGAATACAACTGGCCTTCTTTAGACTAGTTGAGTATCTGGAGCTACAGGCTCAAAATGGTTAGAAACAAATAACTTTCTTCTGAAACTCGTCAGTCTATTCTTGTTCTGAGAAATGAAGGCTATTCCATGCGAGAAATTGGCAAGAAACTGAAGATCTCGTAAAACACTGTGTACTACTCCCTTCACAGAACAGCGCAAACTGTCTCTAATCAGAAAAGAAAGAGGTGTGGGAGGCCCCAGTGCACAACTGAGCAAGAGGACAAGTATACTAGAGTGTCTAGTTTGAGAAACAGATGCCTCTCAAGTACTTAACTGGCAGCTTCATTAAATAGTACCTGCAAAACACCAGTCTCAACGTCAACAGTGAAGAGGCGACTCCGGGATGCTGGCCTTCTACCGTTCATTCATGACTACACACCCAGGCATGACTCCAACAGCATCATTAAGTTTTCCGATGACACAGTGGTAGGCCTGATCACAACGAGACAGCCTATAGGGAGGAGGTCAGTGACCTGGCTGTGGTGCCAGGACAACAACCTCTGCCTCAACGCGATCAAGACAAAGGAGATGATTGTGGACTACAGGAAAAGGAGGACCGAGCACGCCCCCGTTCTCATTGACTGGGGCTGTAGTGGAGCAGGGTGAGAGCTTCAAGTTCTTTGGTGTCCACATCACCAACAAACTAACATGGGCCAAGCACACCAAGATAGTTATGAAGAGGGCACGACAAAACCTATTCCCCTGCAGGAGACTGAAAAGATTTGGCATGGGTCCTCAGATCCTCAAAAGGTTATACAGCTGCACCATCGAGAGCCTCCTGACTGGTTGCATCACTGCCTGGTATGGCAACTGCTCGGCCGCCGACCGCAAGGCACTACAGAGGGTATTGCGTACTGCCCAGTACATAACTGGGGCCAAGCTTCCTGCCATCCAGGACCTCTAAACCAGGCGGTGTCAGATGAAGGCCCTAAAAATTGTCAAAGACTCCAGTCATCCTAGTCATAGACTGTTCTCTCTGCTACCACATGGCAAGCGGTACTGGAGCGCCAAGTCTATGTCCAAGAGGCTTCTAAACAGCTTCTACCCCCAAACCATAAGACTCCTCAACATCTAATCAAATGGCTACCCAGACTATTTGCATTGCCCCATCGGTGTAAAAGAGTGGGGCCCTCTTTTACATTGATGCTACTCTGTTGTTATCATCTATGCATAATCCCTTTAATAACTCTACCTACATGTACATATTACCTCAATTACAGTGGGGCAAAAAAGTATTTAGTCAGCCACCAATTGTGCAAGTTCTCCCACTTAAAAAGATGAGAGAGGCCTGTAATTTTCATCATAGGTACACTTCAACTATGACAGACAAAATTAGATTTTTTTTTCCTCCAGAAAATCACATTGTAGGATTTTTTATTAATTCATTTGCAAATTATGGTGGAAAATAAGTATTTGGTCAATAACAAAAGTTTATCTCAATACTTTGTTATATACCCTTTGTTGGCAATGAGAGAGGTCAAACGTTTTCTGTAAGTCTTCACAAGGTTTTCACACACTGTTGCTGGTATTTTGGCCCATTCCTCCATGCAGATCTCCTCTAGAGCAGTGATGTTTTGGGGCTGTTGCTGGGCAACACGGACTTTCAACTCCCTCCAAAGATTTTCTATGGGGTTGAGATCTGGAGACTGGCTAGGCCACTCCAGGACCTTGAAATGCTTCTTACGAAGCCACTCCTTCGTTGCCCGGGCGGTGTGTTTGGGATCATTGTCATGCTGAAAGACCCAGCCACGTTTCATCTTCAATGCCCTTGCTGATGGTAGGCTTTGTTACTTTGGTCCCAGCTTTCTGCAGGTCATTTACTAGGTCCCCCCGTGTGGTTCTGGGATTTTTGCTCACCGTTCTTGTGATCATTTTGACCCCACGCGGTGAGATCTTGCGTGGAGCCCCAGATCGAGGGAGATTATCAGTGGTCTTGTATGTCTTCCATTTCCTAATAATTGCTCCCACAGTTGATTTCTTCAAACCAAGCTGCTTACCTATTGCAGATTCAGTCTTCCCAGCCTGGTGCAGGTCTACAATTTTGTTTCTGGTTTCCTTTGACAGCTCTTTGGTCTTGGCCATAGTGGAGATTGGAGTGTGACTGTTTAAAGTTGTGGACCGGTGTCTTTTATACTGATAACAAGTTCAAACAGGTGCCATTAATACAGGTAACGATTGGAGGACAGAGGAGCCTCTTAAAGAGGAAGTTACAGGTCTGTGAGAGCCAGAAATCTTGCTTGTTTGCAGGTCATTCGTGGGCAAATTTTGTCATCAAAGTCTGGCATTCTCTGGATTTATGGTGCTTTCAAAACAACTGGAAACTTGGGAAAAAAACAAGGTTGAATCATGATGACGTCATTGATCTTCAGGTTGTAGCTCTAGAAAGAGGCCGGATTTACAATTCTGAGGTGGATGACCGTTCGAAATGTATTTTCCCGATCGGGAAAAGTCGACTTGTCTTGAACTCACTGAAGTTTACGCAGTTCCGAGTTAACAGTAGTTTTGAGCACGGCACAAATCATGCTTCATTGACAGCATGGCCAATGTTGAATGTTTATAATTTTAAACTTGGAAAAAAGCCCCTTAATCCCAGATTTTGGACCACACAGCCACTCCACTGAATAGCAGGCTAGTGATTGCTTTGCAATGCTTGCAGTTAGCCACTGTCACTTATTCCTTCCAAACCACTCATTGTTGAATTTGCGATTTCCATCTTGTTGCGTCATTTTTATGTCCAGTGGCCGATGAGCACGATACATTTTATCTATAATTTCTCTTCATTATTTCTCTTCATATGACAAAGATTAAAAAGGATTTGCCAGTAGATTGTCGACTTGATTCATGATGATGACTGCTAGCTAAGATTTTGAAAGTATGATGTTGACATGATCAGTATAATCAAAGCTACTGTATGTGATTTGATGTCCTTTTATCTGTGGCCAATGACCTTGAGCCTTCTTAGATGGGCACTTCTAATGTAACTCTATGGCAGCACCCAAGGGACTAGAATTTTCTAGCTCCACCTTTAGACTTGGCGGTGACGTAGTGTCCCCATGAGTGACAGAACACTGAGCCAATCACGGCACAACGCTCCGTATTTTCTGCTGGCTTGCCACACCACCATAGAAAGCCACAATGAGCTAGGCTGAAACACCTGCATTTTGGCGCTGCCTTACTCAAGAAACCAAAAAAGAGACCATGTGTGTATGCGTCCTTATCTAACTCAATTATATATATATTTTTACATTATTTGCTAGTTGATATGTGATATACATTTTCTTCTGGCTAAAAACGTGTGGCTCAAAACAGGTGGGGCTCTGCCCAACCTCCCCTGAATGACGGGTTGCCACTGTACCAGTAGATGATGTAGTATAGGCTTGGACCTTCAACAAATGACTTGTGTGAGAATGATAAAGACACAGAAGAGCCTTGTCAAGAATAACTGTGTGAGCTGCAAAATAGAAAGTAAATATGATTTAGGCTAGGCCTATTCCGCTATCCAAATATGCCATACTGTTGTCTGTTATTTAATGGCCATAGAATTGCTTAATTTATTTTTACAGCCACATGGGGCATTGTGGTGATCATGTAACCTAATGAATCACACTTTTTACAATATTTGGGAGCATGGATTCTAGGCCTTATATTAGGCATTTTGGCCCAGAGTGAACTCCACTCTGTATGTAGGCTTGTTATATCCATTTGCATTGCAGAACCCCATCACACAGAGGCTATATCCTTATCAATAAATGAGACAAAACAAAATATTGATTAAGTCTTGGCTATAACCTGTCCTGAGCAAAATAGCCAAGGGGTCCCAAATGGTCAAGACTATCTATAGTCAATTCCCATTGGGTGTCATGTAGCCTAGTTTTTAAGAGCGTTGGGCCAGTGTCCAAAAGTTTGCTGGTTCAAATCCCCAATGTGAAAAATCTGCCTATATGCCTTTGAGCAAGGCACTTAATCCCAATTGCCCCTGTAAATCGCTCTGGTTAAGGGCGTCTAATAAATTACTTTAAATATTGCCAGATCTGTTTTCCCTATCAGCCATTGCACGTGCTTCTTCAACTATTTTGTTTAAAATGTATTTAGAGGCCTGTGAGCTAGGGTCTCTTTTTAAGGAGGAGCCCTATAATATTCACATTTATAAAACACAAATAGAGTTCTAAAATTATTCCTCAAGACACCAGTACCAAACATGATAGCCTAAATTGCAATGCCTACAAGTTGAAGGCCTGATTTCTATTTGGATAAGCGTAAATTAAACATTGAATTTTTAAAGTGATTGGCTAAATAAATTTGGAGAATTTAGATTTGTTTAGTTCCTATTGCAACTCAGATAAATGATTGAATGGATGACATGCTGACTGACTGAACTGAATGAAGCATTAATTTAATGTTCAAGTATGTTTGGATGACGAGTTGCACGCATCATGCATGCTCTGCACTTTATTTGGCTAATAGGCAAATAGGCCTACTTTAGGGTATAATGACTTTATGACTGCATGCCTCCGGAAGGCCATCTTCTGAAGCGGAGGGGTGCTTTTCCGAAGGCACATGGTGCTGTGGTGCTGCATGAAGATCACAAGCTCTTCAACTGTGCAGGCAGTGTTGCGATGGAGGGAATAGCCTATACGGAGACTAAGACCAATGCAACAGAGTTAATGTAAAGTGTGGGAATCATTTTATGCCAGACTTAGCCTCTGTTTAACCTCTCCCTTGTTCTTTTCAAAGTCCATATGTTCATGACCCGATTTATATAAATCAGGTCAAATTATTTTTAATTCATATCAACCCCTCCTACAGAATATGCTTTGGTAAGATTTTGAGTGATGAAATAAATCTCCAAAATATTCTATAAAAATAGATTTGGAGGTATAAAGACTCCAGTGGTCATACCTAATTCATAGACTCACCAAACATCTATTATTCTTCTGTTTCATTATTCCTGGTATATACTACTGGTTATGTTTCATTATTCCTGGTAGATACTACTGGTTATGTTTCATTATTCCTGGTAGATACTACTGAGTACAAACTCAACGGACACTATGAAAGCTTTAACCAAGTTTATTCTTCCCAGAGGGTCATTAAAGCTGCATTAGACAAAGACATGGTTTCACCAGTGGTAGTATACACACCACTTGGGGTGGAGTCTCCTCCTTATTGCTAAACATTGCATCATTATTGCTAGGCAGGGAGCTGAGTGATATGGGCCTTAAACGGTTCCTCCCCTTATCAGTACTGCTACATGTGACCATTTTCCCTGCATTCAGCCCCCACCAAGCTTCATTTTGGCACCCTTCATGTCTCTTTTATAACTAATGATTAATAATAGTTCAAGCTCAGAAAAATAACCTATCACTACTCACCACAATGCTAGGTATCATATTTTCATGGAATCCAATTAAAGACGAAGATCTGAAAGGAAAAGGATAACTGGGCCCAAAATCTTCCTCAGCAGGTGGCGTTATTTCATTTATTTCGCTCACCAAGCGAGGAGTTTTGTATGGAGTTCAATGAGAGTGTCGAATTTGGTCAACAGAAAATGTCATCGCTAATTTGCTACGTGAGGTTTATTTGATCTAATAGAAGTTTTGCAATGCTTAGGTTGTTACGAGTGTAACATCCCGGCAACTTTGAGAAAAAACAATTCATATCGGAGTTGTCACGATGGCTATGCATATTCATGACATGAGGCTAGTAGCATAGTATCTCTCTCCGTTGAATACAGACAGTTGACGTCAACATCCTACATCGAATATTAAAAAAAGTTTTATCCACCAATCCAAAGAGAGGAACAGGCAGGAGCTTCCCATACTAGTCGCCGCTCATCTTCATGGTAAATCGCGGAGTTGAGTAGTCAGCTACCGTACAACTAGAATAATGCGTGAAGAGGCTTAATATGAATGGTTATCACGTTATTTAGCTGATATTTGAGTGAGTCATTTACTGAATGTTTAGCTAGCTAGTTATTCCCCATAAGTCATGCACAGTCAGAGCATGCATCCAGCTCCTAAAATAGCATAGGTATAGCATTTTCAAAAGATAGAAAAATGGCATCCAGACAAATGTTACAATTACAGTCACCTTTTTTGCTGGCGATACATTCTCTTTGTAGTCAGTCTGCACCAACAATGATAACCCCCTCCTCAACAAGCATGCTGTTTTAGTTTCAGAGTGACAGATCAATTTAGCGCCAGAACAGTTACATAACCTTTTTTCTTTTAAAAACTTGTTTTCAGTGAATTATCGAAAGGCTGTTGTTGGGCAATAAAGTACACTAAGCCAATGTTATGCCCACCAGCTTTCTGCTCCCCTGATACCTGCTCTCCTTTGTTAAATGCACTTGTGTGTTTCTTCTAGTTTAGGAAGTCTCAATGTACTCCAGCAAATATTATTAAGGAGGCCCTCAAAAGAGGATCAGCGTCTTCACTCAACACCTGTTTTGCTCATCTAGCTGACTGACTCGTGTTCTTGTGTCTCTCTCTTTTACCTTAAATACTTGATTATTGTACTCTGGTTTATGCCATAGGAAGTCAGAATTAAGTCATGATTTGACTATTGATTTCACTGTTCTTAAAATTCACATTGGCCCTTTTTGCCTACTGCCACAGTAGCTAGGCTACCCAGCGGATACCTGGGAGATTAGAGCTCTCCTTTACCTTTGTGCTCTGATGTGTTTTTGTGAAGGTCACACATCAGTTTTAATTCACTTCATATGTACTGGCCCTCAGCCTCTGCAGCTCTGCTGGGCTTCACTGACCTTTACTCTTCTTTAGACCTAGCTGTTCTGTCCTCCATGTTTTTACACTTGCTTAGGGGATTGGTAGCTCAGTTGGTTAGAACAGACAGCTAATAATACCACCGTTGGGGTTTGATCATTGAATGGGCAATACACAGCTGTAGGGACTGCAAATCTGTAGGAATAATTGTGTCTACTAAATTAAAAAGGAACGTGTGTGCACGTAGCACCTTTTTTTAAGAGTGTATCTCGAACCTAAAAGGGTTCTTTCTACCTGGAACCAAAAAGGGTTCTCCTATTGGGACAGCCGAATAACAATTTTGGGAAACGAGGGAATAGCCTATACGGAGACTACCTAAGACCAATGCAACAGAGTTAATGTAAAGTGTGGGAATCATTTTATGCCAGACTTAGCCTCTGTTTAACCTCTCCCTTGTTCTTTTCAAAGTCCACATGTTCATGACCCGATTCATATAAATCAGGTCAAATTATTTTTAATTCATATCAACCCCTCCTACAGAATACACTTTGGTAAGATTTTGAGTGATGAAATAAATCTCCAAAATATTCTATAAAAATAGATTTGGAGGTATAAAGACTCCAGTGGTCATACCTAATTCATAGACTCACCAAACATCTATTATTCTTCTGTTTCATTATTCCTGGTAGATACAACTGGTTATGTTTCATTATTCCTGGTAGATACTACTGGTTATGTTTCAATATTCTTGGTAGATACTACTGGTTATGTTTCATTATTCCTGGTAGATACTACTGGTTATGTTTCATTATTCCTGGTAAATACTACTGGTTATGATTCATTATTCCTGGTAAATACTACCGGTTATGATTCATTATTCCTGGTAGATACTACCGGTTATGATTCATTATTCTTGGTAGATACTACCGGTTATGATTCATTATTCCTGGTAGATACTACCGGTTATGGTTCATTATTCCTGGTAGATACTACTTGTTATGATTCATTATTCTTGGTAGATACTACTGGTTATGATTCATTATTCCTGGTAGATACTACTGGTTATGATTCATTTATTCCTGGTAGATACTACTGGTTATGAACCATTATTCCTGATATATATGACTGGTTATGATTCATTATTCCTGGTAGATACTACTGGTTATGATTCATTATTCCTGGTAGATACTACTGGTTATGAACCATTATTCCTGGTATATATGACTGGTTATGATTCATTATTCCTGGTAGATACTACTGGTTATGATTCATTATTCCTGGTAGATACTACTGGTTATGATTCATTATTCCTGGTAGATACTACTGGTTATGAACCATTATTCCTGGTATATATGACTGGTTATGTTTCATTATTCCTGGTAGATACCACTAGTTATGATTCATTATTGCTGGTAGATACTACTGGTTATGATTCATTATTCCTGGTAGATACTACTGGTTGTGATTCATTATTCCTGGTAGATACTACTGGTTATGAACCATTATTCCTGGTAGATACTACGGGTTATGATCCATTATTCCTGGTAGATACTACTGGTTATGATTCATTATTCCTGGTAGATACTACTGGTTATGATTCATTATTCCTGGTAGATACTACTGGTTATGATTCATTATTCCTGGTAGATACTACTTGTTATGATTCATTATTCCTGGTAGATACTACTGGTTATGTTTCATTATTCCTGGTAGATACTACTGGTTATGTTTCATTATTCCTGGTAAATACTACTGGTTATGATTCATTATTCCTGGTAGATACTACCGGTTATGATTCATTATTCCTGGTAGATACTACCGGTTATGATTCATTATTCCTGGTAAATACTACTGGTTATGATTCATTATTCCTGGTAGATACTACCGGTTATGATTCATTATTCCTGGTAGATACTACCGGTTATGGTTCATTATTCCTGGTAGATACTACCGGTTATGGTTCATTATTCCTGGTAGATACTACCGGTTATGGTTCATTATTCCTGGTAGATACTACTTGTTATGATTAATTATTCCTGGTGGATACTACTGGTTATGATTCATTATTCCTGGTAGATACTACTGGTTATGATTCATTATTCCTGGTAGATACGACTGGTTATGAACCATTATTCCTGGTAGATACGACTGGTTATGAACCATTATTCCTGGTATATACGACTGGTTATGATTCATTATTCCTGGTAGATACTACTGGTTATGAACCATTATTCCTGGTAGATACTACTGGTTATGATTCATTATTCCTGGTATATACTACTGGTTATGAACCATTATTCCTGGTAGATACTACTGGTTATGATTCATAATTCCTGGTAGATACTACTGGTTATGATTCATTATTCCTGCTAGATACTACTGGTTATGATTGCAGCCAGAGCCCAGAGAATGGGATGGTGTACTACTGAATTAGTCATATTTTGATAAGATGCATGCATGGGGATGTTCACTTCACCCAGAGATATGCCCATGCTGTAGAGATGCACCTAGTGGACTGAAACTTCACTGTTGTAGGCATAATACAGCTAATGCTGTCTAGACTTGTGCCGGCAAACAAATCCACAACATTTGTGACCTAAATGTGAACTCAGCTGAGGAGTAATAGAGACTTTTAACTTGAAAACGTGCAGGATACCTTTTTCCTGTTTTCCCAACTTCAGTTTTTTTATACTCTGTTATGCTTGTTCGGGTAGCACTCCTCACAGGCCATTTGGTGTATATATTTTTTGCTGGTGATATGAAACTGACAAAGCTCCAATTTTGGAACCCTAGCCATAGGGTTCCAGACAGTATCCCAAGAACTATGGTAGAACTAAGAGCAGAATGTAATTTGAAGCTAATAAAAATTGAATCTCTGTATACTGAATAGTGCCGTAATTAACACTATTAATCACATATAAAAATGTATAAATAATTTAAAGCTTGATATCTAAGGTCCTCGATGATTTAGGAGAACTCAAAATGTTTGTCACAATGAATGACCAGAATATATCTCCCTGACAAGCAAAATAAAAGCCAGTGGTTTTGTCTTTGAGCAATTATTCACATGTAGCACCAAGTAGAGGGTGTTCTGTTATTAACTACCTGCTCACATAAAAATTCCCATTGGTTCATTTCAGAGCCCTGCATTTCTGTGACAGCAATACGATGAAGAAGTGATGCAACATACAGTGCCTTCAAAAATTATTCATATCCCTTGACTTATTCCACATTTTGTTGTTACAGTCTGAATTCAAAATGGATACAAAAATGTTTTATCTCACCCCTTTACACACGTTCCCCCATAATGACAAAGTGAAAACATGGTTTTAGAAATTTTGTGCAAATAAAAAAAAAATAATAATTCAGAAACATCTCAATTACACAAGTCTTCACACCACTGAGACAATTCTTTATAGATGCACCTTTGGCAGTGATGAGAGATTTGAGTCATCTTGGGTATGTCTGTATCAGCTTTGCATATCTGGATTCGGGGATTTTCTCCAATTCTTCCTTGCAGATTTTCTCAAGCACTGTTAAGTTATGAAGCCAAGATCAATTATATAAAGAATGATGGGGGGGGGGAAATCAGTACTTTAAATTAAATTATGGGCAGAAAGACAAATTCAATTCCATCTTTCATCGAATCAGATGGCTTATTTATCACAAAACCATTTGATGTTGCCAATTATTTGAATGATTACTTCATTGGCAAAGTGGGCAAACTTAGAAAGGAATTTCCAACAACGAACAGTGAGCCATCCTACTCATGCATAACAAAAACTAATAATGAACGCATTGTAAGTTTGAATTTTGTAAAGTTAGTGTGGAAGAGGTGGGAAAATGTTTGTTATCGATCAATACTGACAAACCTCCTGGCATTGACAACCTAGATGGAAAGGTACTGAGGATGGTAGATGACTCTATAGCCACTTCTATCTGTGATATCTTTAATCTGAGTCTAGAGGAAAGTCTTTGTCCTCAGGCCTCTAGGGAAGCCAAAGTCATTTCGCTATCCAGGAGTGGTAAAGTGGCCTTTGATGGTTCTAACAGCAGACCTATCAGCTTGCTGCCAGCTCTTAGCACACTGTTGCAATGCTATTTCTCTGTAAACAAATTAACTGTGGACTTTCATCATGCTTATAGAGAAGGGAACTCAACATGTACTGTACTGACACAAATGACTGATGAGTGGTTGAAAGAAATTGATAATAAGAAGATTGTGGGAGCTGCACTGGAGTGCAGCCTTTGATATTATTAACCATAACCTGTTGTTGAGAAAATGTATGTGTCATGGATTTTCAACCTCTGCCATATCGTGGATTCAGAGCTATCTATCTAATATAACTTAGAGGGTTTTCTTGAATGGAAGCTTGTCTAATGTCAAACATGTAAAGTGTGGTATACCACAGGGCAGCTTTCTAGGCCCTCTACTATTTTCAATTTTGACCAATTATGTGCCACTGGCATTCAACAAAGCATGTGTGTCCATATATGCTGATGATTCAACCATATATGCATCAGGAACCACAGGTAATGAAGTCACTGAAAGCCTTAACAAAGAGTTGCAGTCAGTTTTGGAATGGGTGGCCAGCAATAAACTGATCCTGAACATCTCTAAAAGTAGGAGCATTGAATTTTGTACAAATCATTTCCGAAGTTCTAGACCTCAGCTGAATCTGGTAATGAATGGTGTGGCTGTTGAACACGTTGGGGAGATTAAATTACTTGGTGTTACCTTAGATTGTACACTTTTCATGGTCAAACCATATAGATTCAATAGTTGTAAAAATTGGGAGAGGTCTGTCCGTAATAAAAGAGATGCTCTGCTTTTTTGACACTATACTTCACAAAGCAAGTCCTGCAGGCTCTAGTTTTATCTTATCTTGATTATTGTCCAGTCTTATGGTAAAATGCTGCAAATGAAGACCTAGTTAAGCTGCAGCTGACCCAGAACTGAGCGGCATGTCTTGCTGTTCGTTGTAATCAGAGGGATAATATTAATACTATGCATGCCAGTCTCTCTTGGCTAAGAGTTGAGGAAAGACTGACTGTGTCACTTTTTGTTTTTGTAAGAACATTAATGTGTTGGAAATTCCAAATAGTTTGCATAGTCAACTTATAAACACAACACTGACACACACACTGACCCCACCAGACATGCGACCAGGGTTATTTTCACAGTCCCCAGGGTAAGATATGCTAAATACATGTGACTACATACGTATGATGGGAAAATTATACCAATATAGACGTTGTAATGATATGCCTCACATAAAAGTGATCTGGCATCCCAATAAGAGAATGGGGGCCTATGTCCAAAGCATAGACAGTTGTTACAGTACATATTTGATAGCCTATATGTTCCTGTTCAATAGTAATTGAAACACTTATTTTAGTCAATGGTTTGTCTGGCCTTGAAGAGGCCAAGAAGAGCTACAACTACTTCCACTCAAGAGCCAGAAGAGTTTCAGAGAACTGCTTTGGTGTCATTGCTGCAAGATGGAGGATCCTGGGTTTAGCCCTTGAGGTTGCCCCAGAGAAAGCTGAGACCATTGTGAAGGCCTGCGTGGCCTTCCATAACTACCTTTGCACCACAGACACTGACAACAGATTCATCAACCCCATATTTGTTGACCCCTCCACACCCACTGGGGACATGCTTCCAGGAGAGTGGAGACAGGTGCTACAAAGGGACACCAGCTTCCAGGTTCCAAGAAACAGGTCGACAGAAAGGGCAATCAGAGTTGCTATAGACGTGCGCAACAACCTCAAGGACTACTTACTCACATCAGCAGGTCAAGTGTCTTTCTAGGATGCTGTTATCACGTGTGGCACCCTACAGTAAATGTTGGAGTGTGGTTTGAAAAACGTGCACATACCTTCTCTTCTTCTGGTTGATGACTGTTTGTGTCATGTTGTGAGTGACACCCTTGCTTTTGCTGTTTGGATCTTCTTTTTCTTACTCACACTTTACAAATCACAATAACGAGTACTATAATGACAAATCAAACTTTGTCACTTGCGCCGAATACAACAAGTTTAGACCTTACCGTGAAATGCTTACTTAAAAGCCCTTACCCAACAGTGCAGTTCAAGAAGATTACAAAATAAAGAATTAAAATAATAAAAGGTAACACAATAACATAACAATAACGAGGCTGTATACAGGGGGTACCGGTACTGAGTCAGTGTACGTGGGTACAGGTTAGAGGTAATTTGTACATGTAGGTAGGGGTGAAGTGACTGTGCATAGATAATAAACAGCGAGTAGCAGCAGTGTACAAAACAAATGGGGGGGGGGGGGTCAATGTAATAGGCCATTTGATTAATTTTTCCGCAGTCTTGGGGGTAGCAGCTGTTAAGGAGCCTTTTGGTCCTAGACTTGGCGCTCCGGTACAGCTTGCCATGTGGTAGCAGAGAAAACGGTCTATGACTTGGCTGACTCGAGTCTCTGATCATTTCATCCTTGTTTTCTTTTTTGGAGGCTAGACCCTCAACATTTACCAAACCTTGTGTTATGTGTAGTGGCCTTTCAATGAGAATGTTCCTGCTATGGGTGAGAATGGCTGTTCCAGCTGTACGCAATAAGGCTAGACCCTCAATACATTAACTTCATCTACATAACACAAGGTTGTACATGGTAATGTGTAGTGGCCTTTCAATGGAGACCTTCCTTGTAACGATTGTCTACTTCTTCCTCCTCCTCAGACGAGGAGAGGAGAGAGGGATCGGAAGACCAATGTGCAGCGAGGTATGATGACATAATTTATTTATTTAAAGACGAAGACGAACTCGAAACAACACTTGGAATAATTACAAAATAACAAAACGAACGAAGACAGACCTGAAATAGAGAACTTACATATAACACGAAGAACTACCGAAACAGGCACAGACTACAAACCAACGCTACAGTCCTGTGTGGTACTAACATACATAAGACACGGAAGACAATCATCAACCTACCTAAATATGACTCACAATCAGAGGAAACGCCAAACACCTGCCTCTAATTGAGAGCCATACCAGGCAACCCACTAACCCAACATAGAAACACAACACATAGAAATGCCCACCCAGCTCACGTCCTGACCAACAAAACAAAGGATTAACACAATAACTAGGGTCAGAACGTGACAGTACCCCCCCCCCCCCCCCCCAAGGTGCGGACTGCGACCGCACCACCTAAACCTAATAGGGGAGGGTTTGGGTGGGCATCTGTCCGCGGCGGCGGCTCTGGCGCAGGACGTGGACCCCACTTCACCCTTGTCTTTGTCCGCTTCTGTGGCCTCCTCAAGGTGGCGACCCTTGCCACCGACCTTGGACTGGGAACCCTAGACATGGGTCCCGCTGGACTTAGGGGCAGCCCTGGACTGAGGGACCACTCCGGACTGGCTGGCTCTGGCGGATCCTGGCTGGCTGACGGCTCTGGCGGATCCTGGCTGGCTGACGGCTCTGGCGGATCCTGGCTGGCTGACGGCTCTGGCGGATCCTGGCTGGCTGACGGCTCTGGCTGGTCATGGCTGGCTGACGGCTCTGGCTGGTCATGGCTGGCTGACGGCTCTGGCTGGTCATGGCTGGCTGGCTCCGGACAGACGGGCAGCTCTGACGACGCTTGGCAGACGGGCACACCTGTAGGAAGGAGACGGAGAGACAGCCTGGTGCGTGGGGCTGCCACAGGACCCACCAGGCTGGAGAGACCTACAGGAGGCTTGATGTTAAGAGGAGGCACCTGAAGGACCGGGCTGTGGGGGAGCACTGGAGCTCTGGTGCGCAGCCTTTGCACCACTCCCCCAGGCTGGAGTACTATTCCAGCCCGTACCCTCCAGAGTGCAGGCACAGGTTGAACCGGGCTGTGGATGAGCACTGGAGATCTAGTGCCTACTACGTGCACCTCTCTCTTTGGCTCCCCTCCCACATTTGCCCGGTACGAGCGAAGCGTAGGCATAGGACGTACTGCACCCTCCCAGCGCCCCGGAGACACAGCACGCAGAGCCGGTGCAGGATACCCTGGACCGAAACTGCGTACCGGAGACCAGAGGCACTGAGCAGGCACAACATGCCCCGGCTGGATGCCCACACTCACACAACACTTTCGGGGGGCTGCCCTATAGCTCACCGGGCTATGGGCACGCACTGGCGACACCGTGCGCTTAACCGCATAACACGGTGCCTGACCAGTGACGCGTTGCTTATAATAAGCACGAGGAGTGCGCTCAGGTCTGCTACCTGCTACCTGCTACCTGCTACTCCTTTCTAGCCCCCCCAAAAAAAATTATGGGGCTGCCTCTCGTACCTGTCGCGCTGCCTTGCTGCCTCCTCATATCGCCGCTGCTCAGCTTTCGCTTCCTCCAGCTCAGCTTTGGGGCGGCGATACTCCCCAGCCTGTACCCAGGGTCCTTCTCCGTTCAAGATCTCCTCCCATGTCCATGAATCCTGGGATTCCTGCGGTTTCTGTCGCTGCCCTTTTCCCTGCTGCTTGATCCTAGTTTGGTGGGTGATTCTGTAACGATTGTCTACTTATTCCTCCTCCTCAGACGAGGAGAGGAGAGAGGGATCGGAAGACCAATGTGCAGCGAGGTATGATGACATAATTAATTAATTTAAAGACGAAGACGAACACGAAACAACACTTGGAATAATTACAAAATAACAAAACGAACGAAGACAGACCTGAAATAGAGAACTTACATATAACACGAAGAACTACCGAAACAGGCACAGACTACAAACCAACGCTACAGTCCCGTGTGGCACTAACATACATAAGACACGGAAGACAATCATCCACAAACAAACAGTGAGAACAACCTACCTTAATATGACTCACAATCAGAGGAAACGCCAAACACCTGCCTCTAATTGAGAGCCATACCAGGCAACCCATGAACCCAACATAGAAACACAACACATAGAAATGCCCACCCAGCTCACGTCCTGACCAACAAAACAAAGGATTAACACAATAACTAGGGTCAGAACGTGACATTCCTGCTTTGGTACATGGGCGAGTGTCCAGCTGTAGACAATAAGGACAGACCCCCCCCCAAGACATTAACCTCATCTACATAGTAAAGTCGTACTGCTGTGTACATGAGCTGAGTGACTGATTCAAAACAGTAATATTTTCTGCCACAAGTACAAATAACCAAACAAATAGACTTGCAGACCTTTTAGATATTTATTTACGATCACAGGTGAAAAGTGTGATGAAAGTGGAAATAAGGGAAAAATCTAAGTAAAACACCAGTAACGTGAATGAGGAAATAAGTATAAAAAACATGCAAAAAATGACTAAATTACCCACCACCCTAATGTATGAATAAGAAAACAAAGCACACAACAACAGTTTGGTGAGACAAGCGGGAGACTTTGATCAGCAGGAAGACACCATCCATGGTGCCATGATGTCGTAGACAGCCTTTGCTTGACACTGCTTCTGTTTCTGTGCCTCCCGTTTCTTTAAGTCATCCATAATGTCAGTGTCCAAGGGATCCTCAGCTGTCTTCCTCTTCCGGCCATTGGAGCTGGGTCGAGAAGATGGGGTGCAGGTTGATGGAGTTGTAGGGCAATGAGCATGGGTGCGCCTGGATCCTAGGTTGGCTGTTGGTGAGAAGGGCCTGGGCGTTGGGGAGGCTGGGGAGATGATGAATCAAGGGGCGATGAACCACCTGTAGATGGGCCCTCTCTGGCCTGTCCAATACACCCACCCCCCTCCAACGCCTAAAAGCAGCTGGTGAATATATTAGAATAGTATGGAAGCAATCTTAAAACATCTCCATGGGCTCCTTTGAGTTAAAATGTTTACCCAAAATAACAGATGCCATAAATATCTCAATCTAATTTACACACACAAACACACAACACATTGTCTGTTTTCTGATGTTCTGAAATGTTCAGACCCCTTGACTTTTTACATAATTTGTTACGTTACAGCCTTATTCTAAAATGGATTAAATAGTCTGTTCCCCCTCAATCTACACAGCAAAAACAGGTTTTTAGACATTTTTGAAGAAAAAAAAAATGAAATATCACATTTATATAAGTAATCAGACCCTTTACTCAGCACTTTGTTGAAGCCCCTTTGGCAGTGATTTCAGCCTCGAGTCTTCTTGGGTATGATGCTACAAGCTTGGCACACCTGTATTTGGGGAGTTTCTCCGATTCTTCTCTGCAGATCCTCTCAAGCTCTGTCAGGTTGGATGGGGAGCGTCGCTGAAGTTATTTTCACGTGTCTCCAGAGATGATTGACCGGGTTCAAGTCCGGGCTCTGGCTGGGCCACTCAAGGAGATTGAGACTTGTCCTGAAGCCACCCCTGTGTTGTCTTGTCTGTATGCTTAGGGTCATTGTCCTGTTGGAAAATGATCCTTCCCCCAGTCTGAGGTCCTGAGTGCTCTGGAGCAGGTTTTCATCAAGAATCTTTCTGTACTTTGCTCCGTTCATCTTGCCCTCAATCCTGACTAATCTCCCAGTCCCTGACCAAGGCACTCTCCCCCAATTGCTCAGTTTGGCCGGCCAGCCAGCTCTAGGAAGAGTATTGGTGGTTCCAAACTTCTTTCATTTAAGAATGATGGAGGCCACCTTGTTCTTGGGGACCTTCAATGCTGCAGAAATGTTTTGGTACCCTTCCCCAGATCTGTGCCTCCACACAATCCTGTCTCGGAGCTCTACGGACAATTCCTTCGACCTCATGGATTGGTTTTTGCTCTGACATGCACTATCAACTGTGGGACCTTGTAATGGGACTCACAACCTGGATTTGGTTTTAAGTAGCAAAATTTGAATTAATGTTTTCTAAATTGGATAAAAGTAGAGACTCCGAGCTACAACATGGTATATCATACACTGCATTTGAGGAAACAATGGGAAAGTAATTCTGCTTTGAAAGTTGATCAACTTGTAAACTCACTTTTGAGAAAACCGTCTTTCAATGTTTTGGTATTACTATTGGAGAGCCATCTTTGTCTACACCCATTCAGCATTGTTTACACCCTCTTAAGCCTTAGCCCACCCATCTTTTTAAGGGTTGATCCGAGCGTTCTGTACTAACTTGCCAGCTACTTCCAGACATCCAAGAGAGAGAGAACACCCCACTCTGACCATTTTACTCACCCTAGCAGAGCTGGTTAGGCTGTTTTCATGTTATTCAGAGCATTGGTGACTGTAACTGTGCGTGGCAGCAACTGAATTACACTTTGTTGCCGACGTTTACTGACACGGGCATATTCAACGGGTGTTGAGCGTTCAAAAATGAATCAGATATTTTGCGCTCGATAGCTATCTAGGTAAACAATGAATCCCAATACATTACACTAGTGTAATGTGTACTAATGTGTACACATTACACAGTACACTAACTTAAAATGAAAAGTACTTTGTCAAAATTAGAAACGCATATCTGAAAATGTAGCTAGCTAGACTATCTTACCCATTTATATATGTTTTGACGCTTGTCTCTCTTATCGCTTATCATTGTAATGTATTTTTCTTCTTCACTTTTGAATATAAAATATAGCTCTCTCTCATACACACACACATATATATATATATATATATATATATATATATATATATATATATATATATATATATATATATATATATATATATATATATATATATATATATATATATATATATATATATATATTGGGGTGATCAGTCCTTTGTTCCAAATATTGGGGAAGATGCCAGAGCTAAGGATGATGTTAAAGAGTTTAAGTATAACCAATTGGAATTTGTTGTCTGTATATTTTATCATTTCATTGAGGATACCATCAACACCACAGGCCTTTTTGGGTTGGATGGTTTTTATTTTGTCCTGTAGTTCATTCAAGGTAATTGGATAATCCATTGGGTTCTGGAAGTCTTTAATAGTTGATTCTAAGATTTGTATTTGATCATGTATATGCGTTTGCTGTTAGTTCTTTGTTATAGAGACAAAAAGATTGGAGAAATGGTTTACCCATACATCTCCATTTTTAATAGATAATTATTTGTGTTGTTGTTTCTTTAGTGTTTTCCAATTTTCCCAGAAGTGATTAGAGTCTATGGATTCTTCACTTACATTGATCTGATTTCTGACGTGCTGTTCCTTCTTTTTCTGTAGTTTATTTCTGTATTGTTTTAGTGATTCACCATAGTGAAGGCGTAGACTCAGGTTTTCTGGGTCTCTATGTTCTTGGTTGAACAGGTTTCTTAATTTCTATTAGGTTTTTGCATTCTTCATCAAACCATTGTCTTTGTTGTTAATTTTCTTTGGTTTTATGTTTGACATTTTTAGATTTGATAGGAAAGCAGAGAGGTCAAATATACTGTTAAGATTTTCTACTGCGAAGTTTACACCTTCACTATTACAGTGGAACGTTTTGTCGAGTAAGTTGTTTTAAAGGGATTGAATTTGTTGTTGTCTAATTGTTTTTTGGTAGGTTTCCACACTACATTCCTTCCATCTATAGCATTTCTTAATATTACTAAGTTCCTTTGGCTTTGATGCCTCATGATGGAGTATTTCCATGTTCAAGTAGACTGTGATTTTGCTATAATCTGATAGGGGTGTCAGTGGGCTAACTGTGAACGCTCTGATAGAATCTGGGTTGAGGTCAGTGATAAAGTAGTCTACAGTACTGCTGCCAAGAGATAAGCTATAGGTGTACCTACCATAGGAGTCCCCTCGAAACCTACCATTGACTATGTATATACCCAGCGTGCGACAGAGCCACAGGAGTTGTGACCGTTTTTGTTGGTTATGTTGTCGTAGTTGTGCCTAGGGGGGCATATGGGGGAGGGAATGCTGTCACCTCCAGGCAGGTGTTTGTCCCCCTGTGTGCTGAGGGTGTCAGGTTCTTGTCCGGTTCTGAAATTTAGGTCGCCACAGACTAGTACTATGTCCCTGGGCTTGGAAATTATTGATTTCCCCCTCCAGGATGGAGAAGCTGTCTTCGCTAAAGTATGGGGATTCTAGTGGGGGGATATAGGTAGCACACAGGAGGACATTTCTCTCTGTTAAGATCATTTCTTTTTGAATTTCTAGCCAAATGTAAAATGTTCCTGTTTTGATTCATTTAACAGAGTGAGTTAGGTCAGCTCTATACCAGCTCTATGTCTATTGATCTGTTGCTCTTGTGTGAAGTGTTGTGGCTGCGTTTGAGAGCGATGTTCTTTAGGGTCCGGGCGAAGATGGGCACTGCTGCCTTGTATAGGTGGACCTGGTCGTAAAGGCTGTTCAAGTCCAGGTTGAAGTGGTGGGCCAGGAAAACATTTGGTTTAGAGAGTTTAGACACTGTGTTTGGGGAAAAGTTTTTCTTCTTGTATATATTTCCCATTTGAGTCCATAAGGAGTACAATCTGTGTCTTGTGTATGTCCTCAGTGGGTGTAGGGGGGTTGTCAGGAGGGCTATCAGGGTGTCTGACAAGGGGGGTGCTCAGAGGGGGTGAGATCCCCTGGGCTTGGGGTTCTTCATTTGTCTGTCCTGCCGTGATTTCAACGCTATGGTCAGGGGTGGACTGTTCTGCTGTGGTGTCAAGATTTTTGGCGGGAGCTGAGGTGGGCTGTTCTGCTAGCTTCTCTGTGGGGGTGGCCACCTCTCTAGTAGGTTGTTCTCTGTCACACGCCATCCGCCTCATTTTCCACAAGAAGCTTAATTTTGCAATCTTTTCTTGCCTTATAATTTTTTACATACAGAGGGTACTGTATTTGAATTACCTCTGAACAGCGGGAGGCAGCTTCAAAGCCCTCTGCATTTGGTTGGGGTAGCCTGTTTGATTCTCCTGCCATTGTTGGGCTAAAAGTCTTTGACACCTCTCACTTGACACGTCAGTGCTAATTGAAGTCGTATCTCTTTGTCCTAGCAAGCTTGGTAGCCTATCTCAGCATTCAGTCCATATAAATTAAAATATATTGTTGTAATGTATTTTTCTTCTTAGCTTTTGAATATAAAATATAGCTTCAGACTTAACATTACTCACTCAGTTCCAGATTGGATGGTGTTTTCAGGTTTAAGAACATGCTGAAAAATGCAGGAGCTCATCTGCTCTCTCTCTCTTGGAAAGAAACCACCTTTTTCCAAAGTCACTTTGTATTTATTCTTGATTGTCCTCCAGGGGGCAGTCTGACATCACATTTGATAGCCTGTCTAGCCTTGTAGAAATGCCTTAACGTCTGAAAGATGCATAGAAATGCCTGATTTATTTTGATAGGCGAACAGAGGCCAGAAAATAAACAACATCTTTATCGCTTCATTGTTAATGGATTACACACAAAATCATAGTGATTGATTCATAGATAGAACCCGCATTGTTTGCAATATTCTTTTTGCTGATATGCATTTGTAATTCAATACTTTTAAGGTGTTTTTGGGCAACAAATACATGTCTTGCAGAGATCAAGAATCAATTAATCATTGGTTTTTATTTTGTATTCATTTGAATGGAGCCTCATGCACTTACCTCATATTCTACATTATGTCTCTGACACTGCTTCTGAGCCTTAGCCATAGAGGAAGACACAGGCACAAACACACACACATAACCTTACCCCCTAAACCTAACCCTAAGTGTAACACTAAACTTAACCCCTAAGCCTAAACAGCCTTTGTCCTCATGGGGACCTGGGAAATGTCCCCAGAATTTCCCATGTTTTACTGTCCTTGTGGGGACTTTTGGGCATTTCCGCTACCCCGAGGATAGTAATACAAGTCCACACACACATATACACACATAGCGGGGGCTGGCTGATAATGGCTCTTGTGCTTGCAGCCAGCCGACAGCCTGACAGCCTCTGCTTAGTGGAAACAAATTCAGACTCAGTAGGGCAGTAAACACATACAGGAATATGCCCTCCGCCTACCTTTAAAAGAGCACCTGCATATCCAACCCACATGCATACACAAACAGCCAATATATCAACACACATTAGCCTGAAGAGGCACGCACAGAGCACTACACTCAGCTCAAGATGACAATACCTTACATCAGCACACATTAACCGTGAGAGCAATTGAAAACAGCTTTCCACTTGATTCCAGAAAAGCATTGCAAATATGTATTGTACAAACATGACAAAGTCAATGTGTAACTTGGTAAAGATGACATTGACCACAGACTGACTCACTAAGGTCAACAGTGCAGTCTGAGAGCCACAGGCACTGTAGCCATGAATAGGAATGTTTCGGAAATGTGACTAGGAAAACATGCTGCTCATAAGCCAGTACACTTGTGGATCACGTGTGTGATAAAGGTCAGTAGGACCATGTGAGTAATATGTAAATGTGACCAGATACCAGCTCATGTAACGGAGATGAAAATACGAGGAGACACTTGAAAAGTGTCTATTACCAAACACTTGAGTGGAATTTATCTAGCTATCTGTCTCACATATGTTTTCTGAGCGTGTTTAACTCGAGAGGGCGAGAGTGTGTGTCTGGTGTGTTTATGGACGCTCCTAAGGTTACAGAGATGTGGTGTGCCACGGTGGGTATTTAGTTCTATGTGCTTGGCACTGACAGCTCCTCATGTTCAGGACATCATGTTCCCTCCACATGCCTGGGTTAACGTGCCGGGTTATCCACAGGGCAGAGCACACTGAAGATAATTACCTCCGAGGTTAATTCATATACCAGCACGTAACTTGGCTAAAAGCAACTAAAAGTAAACTAAACAAAGTAGTAAAATAAATATGAATACACCCAGCTTTATTGCGACATGCAGCAGCAAAGCAATAGATGTTGAGCATAATGCTTTCCTGAGATTGGTATACTGTCATTTTTTTTATTGTTTATGTACTGTATGTGTTACTTCACAGAATACTCTGCCAGCATTAGACTCTAGAGCAGGGTTCCCTAACTGGCAGCATAAGGGCCTGGTTTTATTTTGGCCCCTCAAGTTTTCTGAGCAAAAAAAAAATCATGGTTGGACATAAAAGACTAAAAACACCAGGAAATCAGCCCCAAGTTATTTGAATTTTGGAAATCTGTTCCCAAGTATTCCCACACATAATCATATGTAAATCTAAGCAAGGTTTGAAATGATGTTTTAGTCAAATATTATATCTGTTTGGGATTCTTGCTGTCAATTTGCAGTCTACAAATTATTTATAATTATATTCTGCCACCCCCCCTGACCATCCGCTCAAGAAAAAAACTGCCCGTGGCTCAATCTAGTTGATGATCCCTGCTCTAGAGTTTGTCGTTGTAATAATAGCTATTGTGCTGTTTGGGATTGAGTGGCCCAGTGCTCACAAATGACATGAATACGATTCTGCTTCTTTTAATGTAATGTCACGGGTCAGGGTCAGGTCATGTAGCTTAGTGAACACAATGTCATATTGATATTGCATTACATTTTTAAAGAAGAGAATGAGTCCTCAAGCTACTTAAGGCCTAGTGTTGCTTGATACTGCAAGTGTACAGTCTATACTAGACATAGGGTTATAGGCTACAGTTATTGTTTATATTAATTGTATTCAGTGATTTATGAATTATTAAATACATGGTCATTACTAAATGTGTGGTGTATTGAGAAATATATTATGTTTTAATGAGTTTAGATGTAAAATGGTCGCAAATAGCCAATGGGATTTGTATGCAGGGGTTGAGTTATTTGAATTAACAAATGATAATGGGGTTTCCGTTCTCGCATTGAAGTTGATTGGATTACCAGATGCAAGGGCGGTAAAAGTTCAATGATGTATTGGAGAGTTGGGCTGAAGACACAGTCGACTACTCACTACAGTAATGTGTTAAGGAGAACATGAAATAAACCACTTCCGTTTATTGTAAGTACGCTTCGGAGTCTTCAGTAAAATAACCCAGTATCTTAGGATGCAGCAGAATGTACAGTAGGCACTAGCTGAGTTTTTGAAACGTAGCCTACCTGGTGCCAGTTCAGTAAAGAAGCATGGACTGTTACTTCCCTTTCTTTTCGTTTAAGGCCCCATTCTGAGGCTTGAAAGATTTGCATATTGAAATAAAATCTGCCATTGAACTTCAGAGGCATTTGGAAATGATTTATGCCATTTTCACTCAAAGGATTGAAGACATATGGCAGAATCCACTCACACTAAGATGACAGTTGTTTCTGTCTTCTCAAGCTGCCCTTGCGTATGGACAGATTGACAGGGAAGGAAGCTTTCTCTGCGTTTCACTCTGCATTTGTCACATCCTACAGACATGTCTACACGCACAGCTACATAAACACAGACACATGCATGTATACTCTCACAGGACACATGAACAGACGCATGCAGGGTTGGGTAGATTGTTTTCTAAATGTTACTAGTTACCTGTCCACATTTTTTAGCAGTAACGTAACTTTTGGATTACCCAAACTCAGTAACGTAATCTGATTGCTTTTAGATTACTTTCCCCTTAAGAGGCACAGGATAGTAGCTGGCACAGCCACAAAGTCATACAATCAGATTTTAAACCTAACCCTAACCTTAACTCTAACCTTAACCACAATGCTAACCATAATGCCTAACCCTAACCTTAAATTAAGACCAAAAAGCACATTTTAGTTTTCATACATTTTTACAATATAGACAATTTTGACTTTTCAGCTGGCCCATCTAGTGGAAATCCCTGTTTTACCTCAAGGACAAGACTCATCCCAATAAACAGAGGCATTAAAAGAGGACAAAAATGAATATTACCAATTGAACAATTGCAGGCTAAATTAATGTTAGAGTCGACCATAAATGCATCTTGCATTTTACTTCATGGGTTGGTTAAGTAGGGTTCTTCTAACCATTGCTTTCTACTTCAGATAATAATATGATTAAGCTATATCTTTACATAAAACAACAACAGAGTCTATCAGATTTCCAGTCATTCCAATTAATTTAATACCCCTTGATCTCCAAGAAAAGGACGTGGAAATATGGAAAGATAGATTCATCAAATGTGTTTAGCTGAGCATAACCCAAAAACTAAGGACTAATTAGCTGTTTTGGAGGACTGATTGAGCTCATTGCTTCGAGTTGAAAAATAAATGATGCTCTTGAAATGGCATGCTTTGAGCACTACCGAAAAGTGCTATTTGTATGTGAAAAAACGATATTGTTCATTTTCCATGAAGAAAATTAAAAGCCTCTCATGGTCGTCTTAAATTAAACTAGTTTTGATAGTATGGAGCATAATTCCACGGGAGAGTTAGAAGGGATGAACTCACACTTTCTTCCCATAGGCTGGGATCTGCACTATGCAGCTGTTGCAAGAGCGCATTTTCACTGTCTGTCCACTGGGGCGTATTCATAACGCCGATTCTGTTCCAAAACGTTTCTTAAACGGAACAAAACGGGGAGGGACCTACCTGTATTTTTGTCCAATAGAAACTCTTGTTTTGCTCTGTTTGCTTCCGTTTGGTTCTTAAACGGTCAACGGTTTCTGTAATGAATACACCCCTGGTAACAAAAACAACGATTGATAGGCAGCTTAAACTTCTTTAATTCAACCATTAGGCTATCGTGTTAAAATACATGTGAACAGCCATCCACAACAACCACAAGCCGTAAGTCGCAAATGTTGAGTACTTGTTTCTGATTGGTTAGAAGGGCATTCTAGAATAAAGCAATTGTACATGAGGGCGTGCTAAACCACTTTATTTTATCAAAGTTGTGCTGCGGTCATAGTTATGAGGCAGAGCCGAGTATCGTAGATCAGCTCAACTGTGCTAAAATAAAGTTCCTCGAGTGTACAATTGCTTTTCTACATCCGGTTACCAATTAAATAAAAAATGTTATTTTGATAAATGTATTCATAGGCTACTATTTCATCCCTTAACAAAAATATAGGCCGGATACCGACACATCTATGGTTGCTAGCCAAGCCGGACGTTCAGTCTATCGGTTAGGTTACCAGAGAGGCAACCAAGTCATAAAGTCTTTTTGTTCTATATCTACGCAACCCTGTCGTTCGTTCTAAATATTCCGTTGCCATGCTGTCTGGAAACACTCTTATCCCTTGCTTGCTAGCTAGTCAAATACAGCTAACATAGTCAGGTCAAACTGTGCAGCTAGACTAACAGCAAAGTAGTTGCATTTGCATTTGTTTAAGCTGTTTTGGATACAGCCATGACAATGAGCTAATGATGCGGGATTTTGCCTGGCATAGAAAATGTGCTCTCTCGTCAGGACACTGTTAAGTGGAGCTAGTCAACTACACAGCTAACAGACAGCAACGTTTGTACAAACCCCCATTGTTGCAAGAAAATGTTAGGCTAGAAGCAAGGAGAAGTAATGTCTAAATGCTGATAGGACAGTGGATGTGCAGGGATTTCTCCAATAGAACAGAAAACAAGATGCCAATTTTTGTGTCATAGGCTTACCTGTGCTAAATGTTTTGTTTAGTATGGCTTATAATGCTTCTAAACCAACCACAAAGCTTGTTTTGACCAACCCATTATAGATGGACATTGGACATTAAAACCAGATAATGGGACAGATGGAAAAGATATTGGGACCGCTTGCAATCATGACGCAATATGCAAACCTTACTTGCTACAAAGTTATACAAAGCTAAACCAACAACAACACAAACCGACATTGGATACATTGTAAACACAGGTCCAACGAGGAAAAATAAAGCTAGCTAACTAGCTGATTTGTTTTTGCAAATACGTATTTTATGTAACATCTGATGACCTAATGTGGTGAGTGATGAATTTCTCCGGACCCTATGTTGCAGTCATGATGCTAAACTGTCAAATCCTGGTACTTTTGAATTCAATTGTCGTATTGGCAGGTTTGCTAGCAACAAACTATTTAGCTATCTTCTAGCCTATTGCGTTTGATATGGAATGCGATCTCCTAGTAATGAACAGTGTTGAGTGTTCCTCTTCTAGTTACGCCAGGCAAAATCGGGCATCATCAGCTCAATGTAATAGATGTATCCAAATGAATGTCAATAAAAAAATGCAAATGCCGCTTCTTTGCTGTTATTCTGGCTGCAGAGGTCGTGACTGTGTTAGCCGTAGTTAGCTAGCAAGCAAGGGACAAGAACATTGCCAGTGAGCATGGCAACGGAACATATAGAATGAACAACTGGGGCGCGTCCATAAATATCAAACTAATCAATCAAATGACTGCTTTTCTTCTCTTTTTTTACAAGCATTTCGCAACACCCGTAATAACATCTTCTAAATATGTGTATGTGACCCATAACATTTTATTTGAGCAAACGAAAGATAATAGGAATTATCTTATAAAGATTAAAATAAAAATATGTTTAGTATTATTTTCTTTGGTAACTGTGGTATAAGCAGGATAAACACCTCCGTTCCTTACATTACCTTGGAAAAGTGAACTCCACACAGGGACTCGGCGGGCTGTGTCGTCCATTATTTCCAAGGTAATATACACAACGCCGGCTTTTACCCCTTACATTTCCATATTTTATTCGTAGGCTACACTACTGCTGTCGTCCTTACCTCCAAGCGTTTATTCAAATTGGATTATCTTTAGATGCCAACAGCAGTCGCACCATGGGAAGACATAGCTTGGACTGTAGCCTACAAAAGCCTATGATAAAATGGCGCCGGACGAAATGGTGGCAGTTTTCAAGGGTGCCCAACCAATTGTGCTATTACGTGTTTTTTTTTTGCGTTATTTCAAATTTATTTTGTACATAATGTTTCTGCAACCGTATCTTATAGCAAAAAAGAGCTTCTTGATATCAGGACAGCGATCACTCACCTCGGATTAGACAAAGATTTTTCTTCAACAAGCAAGACGCACAGGACATTCTCCAAACCCCCGACAGGGTGCAAGAGGAAGCGACGCAGGTACAGAGGACAAAGAGCCGGATGCAGGACCCGGAAAAGGCGAGTGGGAAGCTGCCGATACCGTCAATACTACTCGCCAACGTGCAGTCATTGGACAATAAACTAGACCAGGTACGATGACGAATATCCTACCAACGGGACATCAAAAACTGTAATATCCTATGTGGCTGAATGACGACATGGATATTCAGCTAGCGGGATATACGCTGCACCGGTAAGATAGAACAGCACACTCCGGTAAAACGAGGGGGGGGGGGTCTGTGCATATTTGTAAACAACAAAGGAAGTCTCTAGATTTTGCTTGCCTGAAGTAGAGTATATTGTGATAAATTGCAGGCCACACTACTTGCCTAGAGAGTTTTCAGCAATACTTTTCGTGGCTGTTTATTTACCACCACAGACAGATGCTGGCACTAAGACCGCACTCATTCAGCTGTATGGGGAATTAAGCAAACAGGAAACCACTCACCCAGAGTCGGAGCTTCTAGCGGCCGGAGACTTTAATGCAGGGAAACTTAAATCACTTCTACCAAATTTCCATCAACATGTTAAATGTGCAACCAGAGGGAAAAAAATACTAGATCACCTGTACTCAACACACAGAGACGCGTACAAAGCTCTCCCTCGCTCTCCATTTGGTAAATCCGACCACAAATCTATCCTCCTGATTCCTGCTTACAAGCAATAATTAAAGCAGGAAGCACCAGTGACTCGGTCTATAAAAAAGTGGTCAGATGAAGCAGATGCTAAACTACAGGACTGTTTTGCTTTCACAGACTGGAACATGTTCCGGGATTCTTCCAACGGCACTGAGGAGTACACCACATCAGTCACTGGCTTTATCAATAAGTGCATCGAGGACGTCGTCCCCACAGTGACTGTACTTACATACCCCAACCAGAAGCCATGGATTACAGGCAACATTCGCACTGAGCTAAAGGGTAGAGCTGCCACTTTCAAGGTGTGGGACTCTAACCCGGAAGCTTACAAGAAATCCTGCTATGTCCTGTGACGAACCATCAAACAGGCAAAGCGTCAATACAGGGCTAAGATTGAATCATACCACACCGGCTCCGACACTCGTCTTAGGGCTGCCGTCTTATCGGCTCTCAACCAATCATGCTATTTTGTTTTGTTTTTCGCGTTGTTGCTTTTACTGTCTCTTACAACTGAAAAGAGCTTCTGGACATCAGAACTTGGATTACTCACCTCAAATTGGACAAGGAGTTCTTATTCAATGAGTCGGACGCGAGGGACATATTGCAGACACCCGACCAGGCCCCAATCCCTATGATTCGCAGGAGAAGGATCAGGTGACGAGTGCTAGCTAAGGTTCAATCGATGGAAAATAAATGGGATGAACTGAAAGCACGCATATCCTACCAACGGGACATTAAAAACTGTAATATCTTATGTTTCACTGAGTCGTGGCTGAACGACGACATTAAGGACATACAGCTGGAGGGCTATACATTCTATCAGCAAAACAGAACAGCAGCCTTGGGTAAGACACGGGGCAGGGGCCTATGCATTTATGTAAACAACAGCTGGTGCACGATATCTAAGGAAGTCTCAAAGTTTGCTCGCCTAAGGTAGAGTATCTCATGATAAGCTGTAGACCACACTATATACCTAGAGAGTATTCATCTGAATTTTTTGTAGCTGTCTTACATACCCCCACAGAGCGAAGTTGGCACTAAAACTGCACTCAATGAGCTGTATTCCGCCATAAGAAAACAGGAAAACATTCACCCAGAGGTGGTGATCCTGGTGGTCGGTGACTTTAATGCAAGGAAACTTAAATCAGTTAAAATGAATTTCTATCAGCATGTTATATGTACAACCAGAGGGGGAAAATAATTCTCGACCACCTTTACTCCACACACAGAGACGCGTACAAAGCTCTCCCTCACCCTCCATTTTGCAAATCTGACCATAACTCTATTCTCCAGATTCCTGCTTACAAGCAAAAAATGAAAGCAAGAAGCCCCAGTGACTCGCTCAATAAAAAAGTGGTCAGATGGAGGTAATGTTAAACTACGGGACTGTTTTGCTAGCAAAGACTGGAATATGTTCCGGGGTTTTTCCAACGGCATTGAGGAGTACACCACATCTGTCACTGGCTTTATCAATATGTGCATCAAGGACGTCGTCCCCACAGTGACTGTACGTACACACAACAACAGGAAACCATGGATTACATTCACACCGAGCTAAAGGGCAGAGCTGCCGCTTTCAAGGAGAGGGACATCTAACCCGGGAGCTTACCAGAAATCCAACTATGCCCTCGACAAACCATCAAACAGGCAAAGCATCAATACAGGACTAAGATCGAATCGCACTACACCGGCTCCGACGCTCGTCGGATGTGGCAGGGCTTGCAAACTATTACAGACTACAAAGGAAAGCACAGTCGTGAGCTGCCCAGTGACACGAGCCTACCAGACGAGCTAAATCACTTCTATGCTCGCTTCGAGGCAAGCAACACTGAGGCATGCATGAGAGCATCAGATGTTCCGGGCGACTGTGTGATCATGCTCTCCGTAGCCGACGTGAGTAAGACCTTTAAACAGGTCAACATACACAAGGCTGCGGGGCCAGACGGATTACCAGGACGTGTGCTCCGGGCATGTGCTGACCAACTGGCAGGTGTCTTCACTGACATTTTCAACATGTCCCTGATTGAGTCTGTAATACCAACATGTTTCAAGCAGACCACCATAGTCCCTGTGCCCAAGAACACAAAGGCAACCTGCCTAAATGACTACAGACCCGTAGCACTCACGTCTGTAGCCATGAAGTGCTTTGAAAGGTTGGTAATGGCTCACATCAACACCATTATCCCAGAAAACCTAGACCCACTCCAATTTTCATACCGCCCAAACAGGTCCACAGATGATGCAATCTCAATTGCACTCCACACTGCCCTTTCCCACCTGGACAAAAGGAACACTTATGTGAGAATGCTATTCATTGACTCCAGCTCAGCGTTCAACACCATAGTACCCTCAAAGCTCATCACTAAGCTAAGGACGCTGGGACTAAACACCTCCCTCTGCAACTGGATCCTGGACTTCCTGACGGGCCGCCCCCAGGTGGTGAGGGTAGGGAGCAACACATCTGCCACGCTGATCCTCAACACTGGAGCTCCCCAGGGGTGCGTGCTCAGTCCCCTCCTGTACTCCCTGTTCACCCACAACTGCATGGCCAGGCACGACTCCAATACCATCATTAAGTTTGCAGACGACACAACAGTGCAAGTAGGCCTGATCACAGACAATGACGAGACAGCCTATAGGGAGGAGGTCAGAGACCTGGCCGTGTGGTGCCAGAATAACAACCTATCCCTCAACGTAACCAAGACTAAGGAGAATATTGTGGACTACAGGAAAAGGAGGACCGAACACGCCCCCATTCTCATCGACGGGGCTGTAGTGGAGCAGGTTGAGATCTTCATGTTCCTTGGTGTCCAAATCTCCAACAAACTAACATGGTCCAAGCACACCAAGACAGTCGTGAAGAGGGCACGACAAAGCCTATTCCCCCTAGGGAAACTAAAAAGATTTGTCATGGGTCTTGAGATCCTCAAAATGTTCTACAGCTGCAAATTCGAGAGCATCCTGACTGGATGTATCACTGCCTGGTACGGCAATTGCTCGGCCAATCAGCTAAATTTGTCCCGTTACAATACAGTCCAACTGGTAGACTTTCTCTCTTAAAACTTTTTACTGCAGTGAGCTAAATCAGGGTCACACAAAGTGTTCCTTGTTAGTCTTAAACAAATCTACTTTGAAATAAAAGTATTCACCTCACACACATGGTTATTGTAAGGCCTGGGTGTCAGAGTGTGGAGTCAACACGCAGGAAACAGCAGGTGCCAAATCCAAAATGTTCTTTAATGAACACGGACCATCTAGTCCACCCTATTGACACACTGGGTGTACACTATAACCAACCCCAGACACGGGGTAAAAGAACTCAGTCCAGAAACATGTAGCACACCACTACTTACACGCAAACAATCCCGCACAAAGAAACGTGAATGCCGGCTGATTAAATAAGCCCAACTAATTACCCCTCATACAACACAAGTGCGCCCAATAAACCCATAGGGAGGGGGAGAAAAGGATCAGTGGCAGCTAATAGGCCGGTGACGACGACCGCCGAACGCCACCCGAACGGGAAGGAGAGCCTGCCTCGGTCGAAGTCGTGACAGTTATGGGCAACAAAAAAAGAATACACCTGACCACAAGGCACTACAGAGGGTAGTGCATACTGCCCAGTACGTCACTGGGGCTAAGCTGCCTGCCATCCAGGACCTCTACACCAGGCGGTGTCAGAGGAAGGCCCCAGCCACCGCAGTCATAGACTGTTCTCTCTACTACCGCATGGCAAGCGGTACCAGAGTGCCAAGTCTAGGACAAAAAGGCTTCTCAACAGTTTTTACCCCCAAGCCATAATACTCCTGAACATGTAATCAAATGGCTACCCGGACTGTTTGCATTGTGTGCCCCCCCCCCTTCCCAACCCCTCTTTTTACGCTCCTGCTACTCTCTGCTTATCATATATGTGTAGCGTGGTTCGTTCTGCGTTGTGTAATTCTTAATTAGGACGCTGCCACAACTGATGGTCTGCTCGTTTAAATCTTTTTATTTGCCCTGCACACGAAGAGACAACACACACGTTACCCTTGGTGCAGTCACAGCTCTCCGGCACCTTGCTAGCCGAGGGTCAGGCAAAAGAGAACGATAAAGTGGTATGGGGATACAGATAACCCGCGATGGGCCAAACCAAAATATACAAAACTTTTACAATCACTTGTATGTACAATATTGGTATGAAAAAGTGTTTGTACACCAAATAAAAACATTAGCTATGCAGCTGTAATTAAATAAAAAAAATACACTGAATTATTATTATTATTATCAGATTATTAACATCCCCTCTTGACCTGGCCTATTTGAATTGGTCCTTGTGTGCAATTTGGTGCGTAATCTAGGGGAACAACATCACACTGCTACATTCACCCCCACTGTTTTACACTAGATTATAGGCCCAAAACAAAACACATTACCTCAAAGGTAACAAAGCAAAGAAAGAAAAAAAAAATTCACACCCACAGGGCGACAGAGTAACCCAGTGTAGTCCCTTAATTCTAGACCCACAAACGGTCGATCAGCTGAAAAGCTATCCCGCGAAGGATTAGGAAAAATAAGGGGTAGCTAATCCCTTATTCAACCGTATACGAAAAATGCCATATACGTTTTATGCCGATGGACTACACACAAAGTTACATGAATTGTCAAATATATTAGACAAATCCACAAATCATTCTAAGACATGCTTAGATTCCTACATTCCTACAAAAGAAAAGGTAGGCAATATCCTACCGTCACTGAGAAACCAAGAACTGTTTCATTTCCTGTGTAGACATAGTTTGGATTAGCCTATCCACTGGCTTAATAAGTCTACCTAGTCTAGTCCGAACACCCTCACCCACAAACCTAGCAGGAATGTCACAGACAGCACTAACCCTGCTCAGAGGTCTAACCTCAGGATGGGGAGTACTACAGATCCGCATCTCCGGAGCCAGCACACTTTCAGTTACCGACTCAACACTAGTAGTGTCAGACGACTGATCAGAATCCTGGTAGATTGTCACAGACCACACTGACGAAGCATCTTCAACCAAGGTAACATCATCCACACTGAATGGAGTTTCGCAATCAGAACTCTTGTAGGCTTCGGGGATATCTCTCTGGTCCACTTCTGCTGCGCACACCTCACTTAAGGGGACTTCATACGGTTGTTCCACCTCACTTCCATCAACCGGGACTTCACCATCCTCTTGGAGTATCCTCCCAGAAGACTCAGGAAGGCCTGCTACCCAGTGGACAGTCCTGGCGTCACTCCCATCCATTTGGCTGGACTTTGCAGACATCTCAGAGATCACGTCACCACTCGATAGAGATCCGTGACCCTCAGGTTCCTGCCACGAAGGTAAAGGCAGAAAGTTGACTGGCATAATCAGGTTCCTATGCACAGTTTTGATGCGTCCAGTGGTAGGGTGTTGGATACGATATGTGTTCAGTGAGCTGTTCTTTGCAACCACTATGTACACCACACTCTCCCAGCGATCAGCCAGTTTCTTCTTGCCCCTCTCCCCCTTGTTAGCAAGTAGAACTCTATCTCCCTTCTGCACCGAGTGACCCTTAGACCGTCTGTTGTAGACCTCGGCTTGTCTCTTTTGTTGCTTACTGGCATGCTGCTGGGCCAATGTCATGGCCTCTCTCAGATCCTCACCCAGAGACTGGACATACTTATCCACATCTACTGTGTCCCCATCCAGCAGCACACTTTCAAACATAACATCTACCGGCAACCTAGGGGTGCGTCCGAACATCAAGAAGAAGGGTGGAAACCCAGTAGTCTCATGAACAGTGCAGTTATAGGAGAATGTCAACGTGTTCAACATCTGCATACCACCCTGCATACCACTGCAGGCTTGCTTCTGAAGCTAAGCAGGGTTGGTCCTGGTCAGTCCCTGGATGGGAGACCAGATGCTGCTGGAAGTGGTGTTGGAGGGCCAGTAGGAGGCACTCTTTCCTCTGGTCTAAAAAATATCCCAATGCCCCAGGGCAGTGATTGGGGACACTGCCCTGTGTAGGGTGCCGTCTTTCGGATGGGACGTTAAACGGGTGTCCTGACTCTCTGAGGTCATTAAAGATCCCATGGCACTTATCGTAAGAGTAGGGGTGTTAACACCGGTGTCCTGGCTAAATTCCCAATCTGGCCCTCAAACCATCATGGTCACCTAATAATCCCCAGTTTACAATTGGCTCATTCATCCCCCTCCTCTCCCCTGTAACTATTCCCCAGGTCGTTGCTGCAAATGAGAACGTGTTCTCAGTCAACTTACCTGGTAAAATAACGGTAAAATAAATAAAAAATAAAAAAATAAATCTGAGGCCATTTAGCCTTAGACCTAGCTGGCAGAGCTCTAATCATCCCACCCAGTGTGCGATTCAGACGTTCTGTTTGACCGTTACCCATGGGATGATAAGGTGTGGTGTGGGACTTTTCAACACCAGATAACTGAAGTAATTCTGCAATAAGTAAACTCTCAAAGTTAGCACCCCTGTCAGAATGGATGCAATCAGCGAACCCATAAATGCAGAAGAAATTATTCCAGAGAACACGAGCAACAGTCTTAGCAGACTGGTTTGGACATGGATACGCACAGGCCAGCTTAGTAAAGTGATCAGTCACTACTAACACATCAATAGACTTGTTGTTTGAATCTTCGGCAGTCCAGAAATCAATACACACAAGTTCTAAAGGTGCCGTTGTCACAATGGAGACAAGTGGAGCTCTTGCTTCAGGCTCAGGTGCTTTACTCAACACACATCTCTTACAGTGGGCCACGTATTCCTTGACATCCTTCTCCATAGATTCCCAGTAAAACCGCTGTCTCGTGAGCCACAATGTGCGCTGCTGACCCTGATGACCAGCATCATCATGAACTCCCTTCAACACAAGGCCTCTCAAAGACACAGGTACGATATACTGGAATATTTTCTTCTTACTCACTGGGTGTTTTGAGACACGATACAGAATCCCTAACAGCGTGGTGAGTTTCCCCCACTGTCTTAGAGTATAAACTGTTTCTTTAGCTTCAAAGACTCGCTCTCTCCTAGATGGGCGCCGGCCTCTATCTACAAAGAACATGACTCTGCTGATGATAGGATCCAGTGACTGGTTATCATACAGTTCCTTGTGTGTAAGGACAGGTAAAGGGCTCTGACCCATGGACATCAACTTCTCAAGATGCTGCACATGTGAAGCGGCCCTCACTGTGGCACCATCATCCCATCGGCGATGGGCTTGGAGGACAGCAGACACCTCTTCACAGGAAACCAACCCACTGACATCGTCTCCAGCTCTACTCAACTCACTCCCAGGAGCCATAGACGTTCCACAGCCAGCCTCGGGCTGCTCACAGGAGAGACGGAACATGTCTTGTACATCATCCAGTCGAAGACCTCTGGCTTCCTCCAGCAGGACATCATATGGAATTCTTGTCAGTCGGTGCAGAACTTTGGAGCGGACAAATGGCTCTCTGCTCAAAGCATCAGCAACGACATTCTTGGGCCCTGGTATGTACTGGATATCAAAATCAAAAGGTGCCAGCTTTGCAACCCATCTCTGCTCACATGCATCAAGTCTTGGCTTTGTAAGAATATATTTGAGTGGATTGTTGTCGGTCCACACCGTAAACTTATGCCCTCGCAGCCAATGGCTGAACTTATCATGAATGGCCCATTTCATGGCTAGAAATTCCAGCCGGTGAGCAGGATACTTGGATTGTGCATGATTAAGAGATTTACTAGCAAAAGCTATTGGCCTGGCTATGGCCTTCCCATCTTGCACTTGGGATAGTACAGCTCCCAAACCACTAGTAGATGCATCAACAGAAAGCAAAAATGGCTGAAAAAAATCTGGATGAGCCAGCAGTGCCTGGTCAACTAGTGCTGCTTTCAAAGCTTCAAAAGCGAGATGACACTCGGCAGTCCAGTCTGCAGCAGTGAGCCTGCGAGAGGGACCAGGCCTCTTTCTGCCCTTGCCTCTCCTAGGCTTCTTCTGACCTGTAGTCAGCTGAAACAATGGCCTAGCAACCATGGAACAATTCTCAATGTAGTGTTGATAGTATACTACCATACCAAGAAAAGAACGGATTTTGCTAGGAGACGGAGTGACACCATCAGCTTCCATCATCTCACTCTCAGTCACATTCAAAATGGTTTGAACCTTAGCAGGATCAGTGGCTACGCCCTCCTGAGAAATGATGTGGCCCAAAAACTTAACAGACCTCCTCAAAAACTTGCACTTAGATGGAGACAGTTTAAGATTGTGCTCCTGCAACCGCTGGAAAACCATCTCAAGTCTCTGCAGACTCTCTTCCTCCGTCTTAGCAAAAACCATCAGATCATCCAAATAGCAAAGGAGACTTAGAAAGTTTTGGTCCCCAAAGATGGTCAGCATCATTCTCATAAACGTAGCCGGGCTGTTGCAAAGGCCCTGAGGCAAACGATTGTACTCGTGCAGACCTAAAGGAGAGGAAAAGGCAGTGTATTTCTTATCCTCTTCATGCAGTGGCACATTGTAGTACCCAGATGTCAAGTCCATTGTGCTGAAGAAGGCATTACCTCCCAGCGCCGCCAGTACATCAGCCTGATGAGGCAGGGGGTGAGCATCCTTCACTGTGCGGGCGTTTAACCACCTAAAGTCAGTACATAGACGCAAGTCCCCATTCTTTTTCCATACCAGCACCAATGGTGAGGCATACTCGCTGCTGGATTTTCTGACGATTTCCTTTTCCTCCATATCATCCAGTGTTTCCCTGAGTTTTTGGTAATCAGCTGGAGAAAGCCTACGATAAGGTAATCGAAATGGGCGGTCATCAGTCAGCCGTATGCGATGGCAGAACTCTTTTGCCTCTCCACAATCCAGGCTATGTCTAGAGAACACCGTGTCATACTTCTCAATTAAACCGACAAGTTTGTCTTTCCAGAACTGTGAGACTGGACACTCCTCAACAGACAGGCCTTGAAGTCCAAGATTGCTCAGTGTACTGTTGCCATTAACTACAGTGCCACCAACTGAACTCTTGGCTGTAAGACTGCCATGTGAGCTGTCACATTGTACTTTTGCCACGTTCTGGTGAGCAGCTTGCTGCTTGACATCATCAAAATCCTCCAATGCAATACAAGGGTACACATCTGCCACTTTAGCATTTCGTCTCAGGGTAACTGGCGAAGTTGTTGGATTCACAATCTTCACAGGGAGCCATCCATCCCCCCACAGAGGCGTAACTACTCTCCCTACTAGTATGTGTCGATTCACACAACGAGACGTGCTGGGCTCGACAACAACAGTACTGCCCACAGAGAGTTTTGTCTTTGGGGGTAAGCGGCCCCACACCAGATGCTCACTCATGGGTTGGAGCGTTACTGCCCTCTTCAACTTAATGGTGCCCACTTTATCTGGGATGGAGTCTCCTCTCCATCTCTCCAGATTTGATAGGAGACGCAGGAACTGGCTGTCCTCACACTGGCCAGAGGGACCTGGCGTACCCACCACCCTCCAGTAGCTGTCATTTGATTTGAACTGTCTAATCAGAGACTTCAACACGTTAGTGCCAACAATGAGTTCATCAACCTGCCCATCTACAATCAGCACTGGGACTACATAACTGAAGCCATAAAGCTGTAGTTTCAAGTCACACATGCCCACTGGGCTAGTTTGCGTCCCACCACAACCCACCAGTATGATGTCTGAACGAGCTAGAAAGTTCCCCTCTACCACTCCTGCCTCCCTCAACCGAGGTACAATATCTGCGCGCAGAGTAGTAGCCATGGACCCACTATCTAACATCCCCTTCAGCTCAACTTTATCCTGTACTAGCACGGTGGTGTAAAACAAACTGTCATTCTGAGAAATTCTCATTGTGTTCTGAAAAATTACTGTGTTGTTCTTGGGTACTGACTCACAAAAATAATAATAAACAGATTGGATATCATCATCAGTGGAGGAAAAATTAGACTGCCTCACATTGCCCTCCTCAGAATGGAGACTTTCTAGTTTTCCTGAGACCTGCCAGTCTGCCCACATACAGGGCTCTTTCGCTTCCCAGTCTCACTACAGTCAAAGCTCATGTGGCCAGGAGAGAAGCACTTGAAACACAGCTGGTGCATCTGACAGTGAGCTTTGGTCCAGTGATTAGTGCTTCCACAGACAGCGCACTCACACTCACGTTTGGGGAACTGTTTACGGGGCCCTCTGTTCACAGACTGAGTATTGCTGACAAGAGCCTTCTCTAGCATACTCAAAACCTTCTCTAATGTCCCACCCTCAGATACAGATTGGGCCTGTTCTGGTTCACGGCCACATCGAGAAAAAGATGACACATTAGGTCTGCTCTCAGAATCCACTTCCTCCTGGGGGGAGTCGAAGACAGCAGCCACCTGCTGTGAAAGTTGTGTTCTACATGCTTTACGCTCCCTTAACAGTTCATCCAAACGATCCTGTACCTCACTGGCTGTCCAGTCACGAAGGGGTTTGCATTTGAACACTTGGGCCAACTCTTTATCAGGACAGTTGCGTACAAACATGACTGCCAACTCTGAGCACTGATTGGGCAAGGTTCTACCCTCACTTACAAGGTACTGTTCAGCTGCCTCTGCAGCTTTGTTAAGCCTAATCCAGAAATCTAGTGGACCCTCATTAGCATATGGTCTCATTGAATAGAAGTCAGCTAATGGCATACCTGAGTAGACAGTATCCCCAAAGTGTTGCTTGAGAACACTGAACACTGCCTTGACATCGGTGACAACAGGGTTGTTACGCATCCAGACTTTGGTCACATCCCGTGCCCTCCCCATGAGCCTAGACATCACCTCCCCAACATTCTCAGACCCAGAGTAACCCCTCTTCTCTATATAGACTCCCATTAGCTCCTCCCACTCCAGGACAGAGTACTTATCTGAGCCATCACCCCTGAAGAAAGGTGGAGCACTAACCTCTGAATTCACAACCAGATTCAGCTTGGGAAAGGGGAAACTGCTGGGATTGGTCAGGGGAATGGGCAGGAGAAAGACTTGAAGCCCCAGGCTGCAGTAAACTCGCTCTGATAGATTCTCCTATCTCTGAACCAATCTGCTTAATAAGGTCACTAAGCTGACTCGGTGTCACATTATTACTGAGGACTGGGGACAATGGTACATCAAGAGACAGAGGTGGGAGACCCTGGTCAGGTGGAGTAAACAGCCTACCCCTCCCAGTGCTTGTAAACTCAGGACTAGCAGCCACTCTACTCCCAGGAGCTGACTGTACCAATGGTGTAAATGCATGGACACCCCTCCCTCTACCCACACTAACCACACCAAAATCCCCAGCATAACTCATCTTATGGACTTGAGAGTCTTCCATGGCTCAATAGAGAACTAAACTACAATGTAATTTACTGCATACAAATACAAAAAAAATGCAATAAACAAATTCCCTCAAAACATGCAAATAAACACCAATACAATTATCTAGTGAATATGCTACATTCACCTTCACTATTTACAGTATACATTCACTTATAGCAAACCATCAACAAGTGCGCATGCGCGGGTCGCGCATCTCCTCCACATGCACAGCTCCGGTGGTCAGCTTGAGCTAACCAGTCGGCAGGTCGCGGCACCAGTTTGTAGCGTGGTTCGTTCTGCGTTGTGTAATTCTTAATTAGGACGCTGCCACAACTGATGGTCTGCTCGTTGAAATCTTTTTATTTGCCCTGCACACGAAGAGACAACACACACGTTACCCTTGGTGCAGTCACAGCTCTCCGGCACCTTGCTAGCCGAGGGTCAGGCAAAAGAGAACGATAAAGTGGTATGGGGATACAGATAACCCGCGATGGGCCAAACCAAAATATACAAAACTTTTACAATCACTTGTATGTACAATATTGGTATGAAAAAGTGTTTGTACACCAAATAAAAACATTAGCTATGCAGCTGTAATTAAATAAAAAAAATACACTGAATTATTATTATTATTATCAGATTATTAACATCCCCTCTTGACCTGGCCTATTTGAATTGGTCCTTGTGTGCAATTTGGTGCGTAATCTAGGGGAACAACATCACACTGCTACATATGCATAGTCACTTTAACTATACATTCATGTACATACTACCTCAATTGGGCCGACCAACCAGTGCTCCTGCACTTTGGCTAACCGGGCTATCTGCATCGTGTCCCACCCACCACCTGCCAACCCCTCTTTTACGCTACTGCTACTCTCTGTTCATCATATATGCATAGTCACTTTAACCATATCTACATACTACCTCAATCAGCCTGACTAACCGGTGTCTGTATGTAGCCTCGCTACTTTTATACCCTCGCTACTGTATATAGCCTGTCTTTTTACTGTTGTTTTATTTCTTTACCTACCTATTGTTCACCTAATACCTTTTTTGCACTATTGGTTAGAGCCTGTAAGTAAGCATTTCACTATAAGGTCTACACCTGTTGTATTCGGCGCACGTGACAAATACACTTTGATTTGATTCCTGCTCTTTTCCCATGATCCATCAAACGCATTTGGTGTGTCATCATAGTGGTCTCTGATTTGTGGTCAGACTCGCTCAAGCGGAACAAACTTAAACTTTGAAGGTCATTGAGAAAACGGAAAGGATTCAAATAATTGTTTCACAAAAATCCTTTCTGAATTTAAAAGCAATCCTAGTTTTTAATCTTCTAGTTTTTCAAAAGTATCTGTAATCTGATTCAGTGGAGACCCGTCATCCTGTTTTGTTGCCTGTTTGCATGTTATTTTGTACATTTCAAAAGTGCTAAACAAATAGTTATATTGACTATGTCCGTCCTAGCTCTAAAGTCTTAATTGAAATTACGGATCGCCTCTTATCCGCACATCGTTCCCTTATGCCATAGTTTGTACATCTCAATTGTCAGTAGAAACCACATTTGTTTAAGCAAGTCAACCATATCATCTATGCTTTTTTTAAAAGGCAGTAAATGAGGCTGAATGAATTGTTTTGCTGCCAGACAAGGCTCTGCTGATAGCCAGGTGTAGCGGTGGTAAGGATTCATTCCATAGTGCTGAAAAGAAAGCTCTGCTGTTGGGACAGCTTTTTGTAGGACCTAACAGTTTGAGGGCACTGTATGTCACCGTTATTGTGCAATTAATGTATTGTTCAGTGTTGTGTGGTAGTTTTGCCCCAACAAGATTTTTGCTTATAACTTAATGGGTTACAGTTTTTTTTGTAATCTATGACATGTAATCCATTACTCCCCAACCCTGCATGCATTTGTACACTCACAGACACATAAACACAGACACATGCATGTACACTTAGACATACAGTACACAGACACAATAATGAACAATAATGCATTGCATTCCATTATTCCACATGCCTACTTAACGTAGTGATCTGAATGCACTTTGATCTCACCTGGAGAGAAATGAGGAATGCATTAGCAACGACAGATCCCTTCCATTGTGAGAAATGACGTGTGCCTGTTTGCTGTGAAAATCTGGAGCCCAGTAGGTTTAGGTTTGTTTTGTTCTAACAAATCTGGAAATTGTCAATTGTGAATGTCAAAGTGAGTGGACCTCTTTTCATACCAAAAGTATAGAGACATAGTTAGATTATCCGATTAAGCTGGGTTTGTGTTTTTTAATGCAAAATGTCTTCCACTGCTGGTAGGATTTGAGATCATGGTTTAAGGTTTTCCAAACAACATAATTGGATTTGTAGTGTAGCTGTCATTGATTTGGTCTCTGTGTCAGTGGACCACTGAAAGATGATATTACCTTACCCCAGGGTGAAAGTAGATAATAATATTTCTGTCACACTAGGCATGGCCCGGTGACCACTCAATACCACAATAATGTTGCTGCTTCAGGGAACATGGAGTTCAGATCTGTGGAGTTCAGATCAATTACTTTCGTTCTGCATGGCCTATTTGCTTATACGGTGCTCTGTATTGTTCAAGTAATGACGATGACAATATTTGCCAATACACTGAGGCTACAAAACATTAGGAACACCTTCCTAATATTGAGTACGTAATGTCTCCACCATCATTTCCTGAGACCGAAAACATATTCTGGATATCAGAACAGTGATCACTAACCTCGATTTGGATGAAAATGTCTACCTCAACGAGTCGGCAGCTCTGGACGATCTGCTTACTCCAGACCAGGCCGTAATCCCTCGGACTCGAAAGAGGAAGTGTCGACAAAAAAGAGGTGGCATCCTGACGAGTCTACGTCGGTGAACAAATAGACCGCCATGGCCCTCTGTTCTGTTGGCGAACGTGCAGTCACTGGAGAACAAACTGGATGAGCTCTGTTCGAGACTGTCCTGTCAACGGGACCTGAAGAACAGTAATATCCTGAGTTTCTCAGAGTCGTCGCTGAAAGAGGACATGAATATACACTGAGTGTACAAAACATTAAGAACACCTTCCTAATATTGCGTTGCACCCCCTCCCCCTTTTGCCCTCAGAACAGCCTCAATTCGATGGGGCATGGACTCTACAAGGTGTCAAGCTTTCCACAGGCATGCTGGCCCATGTTGACTCCAATGCTTCCCACAGTTGTGTCAAGTTGGCTGGATGTTCTTTGGGTGGTGGACCATTTTTGATACACACAGGTAGCAGTTGAGTGTGAAAAACACAGCCGCGTTGAGTTCTTAACACAAACCGGTGCACCTGGCACCTACTACCATACCCTGTTCAAAGGCACTTACATTTTTTGTCTTGCCCATTCACCCGCTGAATGGCACACAATCCATGTCTCAGTTTTGTCAAGGCTTGAAAATCATTATTTAACCCGTCTCCTCCCCTTCATCTACACTGATTGAAGTGGATTTAACAAGTGACATCAATAAGGGATCATAGCTTTCACCTAGATTCACCTGGTCAATCTAAGTCATGGAAAGAGCAGATGTTCCTAATGTTTTGTGCACTTAGTGTAGTTAGTACATTGGAACAAAGTCTAATTTTAACTCAGGACAAGAATGTTTTATTTCACTCTCCTTTGCTGAGGGATGTATCTATGGTATACATTAGCTATTTGGGGTTTGATCTGATAATCTAATTGACCAAATCGAGATTTCTGTGGTTTTTTCCATTTCTCCCGACTCAATGAAATTCCAAATGGCCATCATGCAGTGCTCATTTTAATTGAAGTCCATTTTTATAACTTTAATGAATTCAGTGTTTCTTTTCTTTTTCATTAGAGAAGGGAAAGGTCAGCTCACAGACGGTAAGGAAGAACGACATCTCCGAACAAAATTCAGGATCGTTAAAGTTTAAATTTCTTAATGTTTTGTGTACTCGGTGTGCGTTAACAATTGCAACAAAACTGTACCATAAGTTGACATTGCTTGTTGCTACAATCTCATCAACAAAGTATTAGCATAATGGGTAGGCTATCGAAAACGCGTATCAGGGCACTCAAAGGCGTTACTCTGAAGAAGGCGAAGAAGAAATGTTGTTAAACACAAGGGCAGTGTTCTGCAGAGATGGAAAACCTTGACTGCTGCAGCAACACAAACTAGAAAACAAAATAATGAAAACCAGAGATAGTGGGACATTTCAGAAGGTTTCTGGGATGTTGACAAAAAATATATTATTCTAGACAGGCTGCTTAACAATCTTCAAGGGCAAAACCTCCTGCAACTCCTGGAGAAGGTGAATTGACTCTGTGTATTTTGATGTCTCCGTTCAGCCTTGACTCTTATGTTAAACAATAGGCCTATACTGTTCCATTGAGTTAGAACAGAAATGACATGGAGAAAGGAGGTTCATTCGACAGCCTACAGTATCCATACAGACGGAACCATACTAGCTCATACAACATTCTCTAGTACATGGAAAGATACAAATGTGAACTTTTGACGGGGCATAATGGGTCCCGCAGTCTTCACACATGGGCACACACTCACTCACAATGCAGACTGCCCGTGCTTCATTTCATTTCACTCTGTGTAGTTGGTCGGTATAACGTTGATTAAATCACACAGGGCAGTGGGCACCCGTCACACACTCTTAACTCAACACTGGCTTTTGAACACTCCAGCTGGGCTTCTGAGCGTCCGATGTAGTCACGGATAAGTCCACGGATTACCATATTTCAGACAAACGAATAGCTTGTGGAGTGAGCTTAGAGCTAAAGCTCCTCCATAGAGCACTACAAAGCCATCACAAAGAGGGCCTGTCTAAAAGAGTAAGAATACAAACCAGAGGTATTTATTATTTTCAGGTTTGCCGGGATTTCTACCCTTTTGCTTCCAGACCCTCTCTAAATATTGGTGGTGGAAGCAAGAACAGAGGAGAAGAAAAGGTCTGTCTACATCATTCACATACTGTGAGTATGTGGCAATACCTCTCCGCGCTGAACACCTAGTCTGCCATTAGGAATGACCTGCTTTCAATCCCCCCCAGGCAAAAGAGTTGGATCTCAACCACTGCTCTCCTTACAGGTATCGAAAATAATTGAGGTTTATTGAACCAACCCATTACTTTGTACCAAATTCACTTTTCTAAATCCACTTGGGGGAGGAGATGAAAATGGTAGAGCACAAAATTGAATGGCTCTTGTCTGCTCGTTTGTTATGGAAGCCTCGCTGTGTCAAAATTAAATTCAGAATTTATCCCCCGCCTCTTCACTTTCCCTTAAGTCGTGGACTCGTGGTCTCTCTAATTCCTGTGTCTGAGCGGGAGGTGTATGGCCAACCATAATGCTTTTGTTGTGTACCTCCACTCGCGGTCCTCCCAACCTAATCATCTAGATATGATTATACACACAAACAGACCACAGAGAGACAGAAAGAGGAGAGGGGGAGGGGGGGTGATGATTCCTCCAAACCATAATGGATGTGTTAAATAAAATAAGAGGCGTAGTTGGGATGCCTAACACTAGGCAATAAATAAGATCAAATCAACAATGCAATGTCCCTTGAGAGCACAGGCATTTTAAATGGACGGAAGAGGGGGGGACGTGGTGATTGGTAGCTAGTGGGTGGGTGTGTTTGTGTATTTATCATATGGGCCTGCATATAAAACTGGAGAAGGATTTATTGTGAAAGACAGTGAGAATAAATTTAACGTTGTAGCAGTATAGACCGTAACATTCCCAAAACCATGAGTTTCAGCCATAATAGACTAGTCTAATTACAGTAGTAATGCTTCCTCTGTCGTTGTTATTATTCTCTCACACATCCTCTAGCCATCCACCAAACCACTCACCTTTTAAAATAAAAATGATGAGCCCTCAGATTAAATCTGGTGTTCTCCTTTGGTCACGGGACAATGCTGGGTACACTGACAATGGGATTTGTTCTCCCTCGAGAGCTACAGGTGGAAATACCCAGCTCGTCTTTGCGTTGCACTGATGATACAATAGAAAGTGCTGCTTACAGGGCCTGCTAGTGAAAGGCTCAGATAAAGAGGGTTGATAATGAGAGCTAAAGGGATTATATTCCTGCAGAGGCCAGAGACTCCAGGCAGGCACAACAGGGTAATGACAGGAAATGGGATTACTATCTGAATAGCTACTCCCTCTCATCTCTCTCTCTCAATTCACAACTGCCCTGTGGTCATGACTAGGATTCAGTCACCACCACCAGCCTCCTTAGGCAGAATTCAGTAACTTCCCAAAACAATATGACAAAAAAAGAAACAGAATACTTGAACATACACTGGTTTCTTCAGGTGAATGTGTCTTACACGATCTAATGCGGTGAGGACCTACACTGAGGTCATGAACATCACAAAAGCAAAGTGCCACTTGAGCAAATAAACCTATGTTTTCTTGACCTTTAAGTGATGTAGGACAGGCCAATTTCATTTTGAGTGTCCATCTGTCAAGCTGGTCGCCTCTTGGTCCATTGTCTCAGTCAATCTGTAGGGTTATTTTCTCCATGTCCTCTCTCGGCAGCAGTTTCCAGGTTGTACTTGATGTAAAGTGGACAGCAATTCAACTGGAAACCCGGGCCTCTGAATGGCTTCAGCAGAAAATAGCCGTAGGGGATAGTTTGGAGGGTCCGTTTTGCAAATCTCCAGCTAATTTACTGCATCCTTTCTCCCATCAATCCACACGGTGTCGGCATATAGTATGGATTTGCTTTGTGTGATAGTGTGTGAGTGCAGTGTGTGTGCGCGTGTAGATCTATTCATTGGAGTTAATGACATTTTCATGGTGTATTTATGCAATACATTTCTATATTCTTGTACGTTTTGTGTTGTGGATACATCTGTGTGTTGGTGTGATTGTGTGTCTTCTCAGTGCTATCCTTTTGGCGGTAACACTATCATATTGTGAAGGTCTTAAGGACGACCCACTTGAAGGTATGGATCCAGACAATGATATGCCTCTATGTGAGGAAAGGACATCTTTAACGATTGGAAATTTCACTCATCATAAAATCAATGTGCTATGGAGTACTCCGAGAGTTTCTTCCAGAAGCTCTGACAGTCTTGTGATTGGTGGACACTGCAAGGACTAAATTCGCACCTGTGAATGTATGGCTCAGCAACTGGCCCTGTCACTGTCATACTCACATTAAAGGGAAAGCTGATAGCTAATCGAAAATCCTTTGGGCTGGTCGCCCACCGGGCAGTGCTGAATGCCTCTGTTGTTCCACTGGCATTGCTCTAACAAGAAGAAAAAACAGAAGGAATTATCACTTAGTGTGACTCAGAGAGGCATCCCAATGACACAGCTCTGTTAGTGGAGCTAAAACGCCTCCATCATTAGAACTGTGGGGCCATCTTGCCAAATGGGCTTTTAAATTGCTCGCTAGTAGCATCAGGGAAACAGAGGTTAGCCAGTCTGTCTCTCTCTCTCTCTCTTTGTCTCCCTCTCTTTCTTTCTCTCTCTCTCTCTCTCCCTCTCTCCCTCTCTCTCGCTCTCTCGCTCTCTCACTCCCTCTTTCTTTCTTTCTTTCTTTCTTCCTTTCTTCCTCTCTCTCTTTCTTTCTCTTGCTCTCTCTTTCTTTCTCTCTCTCTCACTCTCTTTTGCTCTCTCTCTCTCACTCTCTTTTGCTCTCTCTCTCTTCTTTCATTCTCTCTCTCTCTCTTTCTTTCATTATCTCTTTCTTTCTTTCTTTCTTTCTTTCTTTCATTATCTCTCTCTCTTTCTCTCTTTCTTTCATTCTCTTTCTTTCTTTCATTATCTTTCTCTCTCTCTTTCTTTCTTTCATTATCTCTCTCTTTCTTTCTTTCTTTCTTTCTTTCTTTCTTTCTTTCTTTCATTATCTCTCTCTCTTTCTCTCTTTCTTTCTTTCTTTCATTATCTCTCTCTCTTTCTCTCTTTCTTTCTTTCTTTCTTTCTTTCTTTCATTCTCTCTCTTTCTTTCATTATCTCTCTCTCTCTCCCTCTAACTTTCTTTCTTTCTTTCATTCTTTCTTTCTTTCTTTCTCTCTCTCTCTCGCTCTCTCTTGCCATCTCTCTCGCTCTCTCTCTTTCTTTCTTCCTCTCTCTCTTTCTTTCTTCCTCTCTCTCTTTTTCTTTCTTTCTTCCTCTCTCTCTTTTTCTTTCTTTCTTTCATTCTCTCTCTCTTTCTTTCATTCTTTCTTTCTTTCTCTCTCTCTCTCGCTCTCTCTTGCCATCTCTCTCGCTCTCTCTCTTTCTTTCTTCCTCTCTCTCTTTCTTTCTTCCTCTCTCTCTTTTTCTTTCTTTCTTTCATTCTCTCTCTCTTTCTTTCATTCTCTCTTTCTTTCTTTCTCCCTCTCTTTCTTTCATTCTCTCTCGTTCTCTCTCTTTCTTTCATTCTCTCTCTCTTTCTTCCTCTCTCTTTCTTTCATTATCTCTCTCTCTCTCTATATCTGGGAGTAAAGGGGCTGGCACAATTACACTGACTGTATAGAGCGACACATGCCAGTGCTGCCCTGCGGGTGGACAGCGTTGGCATTGTTCAAAACTTTATGGCTGCCAGATGGGGGAAACAAATGGAGGATGAGTTGATGCCCGGATAAATGTCCCTTTTGCATGACACGGTGCATCAAGTAAGAATAGATGGGGTCTGTTGTCCTTTTGAGTTCACTGTTCATTGATATCAAATATAGAGAAGGGGGCCCCCATGCTGAGGATCAGCGTGGCAGATGTGTTGTAAGAGTAAGTCAGAGTAAGTCCGGGGAGCAAGTCAGAGTAAGTCCGGGGAGCAAGTCAGAGTAAGTCCGGGGAGCAAGTCAGAGTAAGTCCGGGGAGTAAGTCCGGGGAGGTCCAATTGTTTCTGACATTCAGGTATTTGTTTAATGTATCCCCTGACATTGTCTGACCTACTCATTCATGAGATGAGAGTAGTAGAACAGTGGGTCTGCTCAGCACTAATTCTGTCTGAGAGATGAAACAAACTCAGCTTAGGGTCAAAACAAAATGAAAACAGTATTTGTTGAAAGCCTTCAGCCAGTTTACGATTTTAATAAATGCATACATATTGAAATAAATGAATGCCCTCTTAATTAAATACCTCATTAAATGCTTAGGTGGTTGGCATCAGGTTCCTTAGATAAGCAGCACTATTAGACTGGATGAGGAGGAGGAGACAGTGAGACGTCTTTCTGAGATGAGGTGGTGGAGGCAGGGCGTAAGGGTAAATGGGAGACGATGAGGCTAACAGGCATAGTTAGAGAGTGAGAGAGGGGGGTTTAGCAAGTTGATAGGGGAAAAGCCGAGGGAAAAGAATAAGACGTAAGTGAGCTCTAATGAACCTTTAACAGGTCTGAGATTGGGTTGCGCTCCACAATCCCAGTACGATCTGGTTCTGTTTGAATCATGGGTTGTGTGGCTGAGTGCCGCTGGGAGCCAGTCTGCCATGCACATGCACAACCAGGCCAGTTAGTATGCAAAGCGACCTGTTGAAGTCATAAACGTGTGCTGCATGGCCCACAGCCCTCTCACAGGCTCTCTGAAATTGACTGCTTCAATTGTTTTCTGTAATTAATATTACCCTCCCCAATCACATGACAAGGCATATAAGCAGTCTGGTGTGTGTTAGAATGGTTCCTCTCTTTTCCATCCCAAACATTTGCAAAAACTTCACACAATGGTGAGCTGAAACCAATGAAACTTTGAAAATGTTGATAAACTGGTTAAATGAAATGCAAATATTTGATTCAAATGATATGACGGTTACATAGAACCAAAGAGGAGATAAACCATCAACTACCACCTAGAGATATTTTCAGATAGAAAATTAAAACAATTTTTATCTGTGAACTACTGGTAGTGTCACGTTTACTCCATCTCCGGCGCTCGAGGTCACCAGGCTGCTCATTATTACGCACACCTGTCACCATCGTTACGCGCACCAGCACCTCATCAGACTCACCTGGACTGCATCTCCTGCCTGATTACCTTCCCTACATATGTCACTCGCTTTGGTTCTTTCCCTAGGCGTTATTGTTTCTGTTCCAGTGTTCATGTCTGTACACTACCGGTGTTTCTTGTTTTGGTCTATGTTCATTTACTTATTGAATACACTTCCTGATCTTGCTTCCCGACTCCCAGTATACACGTAACAGTAAGAGAAAAGACTAGCTACAAGAGTATACATTCAAAAGGGAAAAGAAGGAGGAGAGCATCTAGAAAGAATTGTACAAAGATAACTTTGCGCGAGACATCATTGTCCCCACGGACAGGGAGAGTGGGGCTGTTAAGGATTCATGGTGGAACCTGTCCCATTTGTCTGGCTATAATGACTTCAATGTCCTTCGGTGACATGTCTTCCTCCTCCTCCCTCCTTCTTCTCTTCCTTCTCCTCCTTCTCCTCCTCCACCACCACCTCTTATCCTCCTCTCGCCGTTGTCCTCCTCCTTCTCCTCCTTCTGCTCCTCCACCACCACCTCTTATCCTCCTCTTGCCGTTGTCCTCCTCCTCCTCCACCATCACCTCTTATCCTCCTCTCGCCATTGTCCTCCTTCTCCTCCTCCACCATCACCTCTTATCCTCCTCTTGCCGTTGTCCTCCTCCTTCTCCTCCTTCTGCTCCTCCACCACCACCTCTTATCCTCCTCTCGCCGTTGTCCTCCTCCTCCTCCTCCTCCACCATCACCTCTTATCCTCCTCTTGCCGTTGTCCGCCTCCTTCTCCTCCTTCTCCTCCTCCACCATCACCTCTTATCCTCGTCTCGCTATTGTCCTCCTCCTTAGGCTCCATCACCACCACCTCTTATCCTCCTCTCATCGTTGTCCTCCTCCTTCTCCTCATCCTTCTCTAAGCTTTCACCTAACCTAGACTATTTACATTGTTATTTGGTAAATATTTTCTTAACTCTTTCTTGAACTGCATTGTTGGTTAAGGGCTTGTAAGTAAGCATTTCACGGTAAGGTTGCATTCGGCTCATGTGACCAATAAAGTTTGATTCGAACCTGAGTCTGCTTGATGGCAGTGGCCACCACAATGGCTGCATTTAGGAGAGAATGTTGTTTTATAGCACTGGAGATAAAATTGACCCTCTTGATCATCTGTCTCCATTTTCAATATCTTCGATAATGTGAGTGGCAAACAGAATAGAACTTGCTGAAAAGCCTGTTATCATCTTAGGATGTTTGCAAAACAGCACTTAAAACCCAGACAGACCATAGGTCTCTCCAGATAACTTGGACATGTAATCATTTTCATATAGCGGACAGCCTTCTTTATTTTCTTGGACTGACTCAAAAGCTTTCATTTCCTTATGCAATGCAGGTCACCAAGGTCTTCTTATAGCCCACTCTCAGAAAACCTATTGTTTCCTCGATAGACAGTTTATGGAAATTCGTGCACTTTACCATCCCATCCTGTACTTTGTCCCCCCACACAATAAAAAGGCCTGTTATGTTTAAGAGCTGAGGAGTGTAAAGTATATCTTGTAGCTATGCTGCGTCTGTCACTCTCAATCACTCCACCAAGCTCCTTCATAGTTTTCCCCCTCTCTCCACTGTTCTGTAGCTCCACAGGGATTTGCCTCATAAATCACCAATGTACTTTAGGTAAAACATCACTCAGCGAGTGACGGGAAGCTCTAAAAACCTTCTAACGATTGGGTAATAACAGTAGATCCTCAACAACCAATTAATGGTTTCATGTCGATCGTCATTAGTACGTATCTATATTTTATTATCACTTAGCAAAATATTGCTCGAGGGTAAAATGGAGAGCAAGCCAGGCAGTCTCTTTTTCTTTATAAAAGTGCTACTTTGTTTCATTCACAGCCGTTTCACTTTCACCTTGAAATTGGGGGTCTGGGAGACAAGTGTTGTATTTGAAATAATTTAAAACTCTACAGACCTGCCAGAATTGATGTCCTCAACTACATAGAGACAAAGCATTGCATAAACATAAATGCAGGGAAAGACATTGGTGCTGGAGATTGAGATTCGTGACCTAGCCTCCTTCAGTGGTGAGATTTGTCTTGGTTCGGTCATTTAATGTGACAGGCATTTGGGTGGTGTGCATGTGTACCTGACGGTGTGTCTACACGTTTGTGTGGTAATAAATGTGTTCTGGAATCCAGGGGTAGTGTGGGGGTTGAAATTGACATTTGATACAGAATGTACCTTTCAACACTGGCAATCTCTAACGGCTAGGAATGCATAGCACAAAACAATCGTATACTGATCTTGCGTGCAAATCTACAAATCTCTCAGAAAATAGTTGAATGCATGCAAATCAACTAAAACAAATCTGTGACAACTGTTGGGTTACAGCCATCCTGAATCTATACTTTACCTGCCAAGAGTTTAAGAGGATGAGTTTTTAAATGAGTTGCCAGCAAGAATATGTTTAGAAAAGGATAAAGTGTCGGTCTATAAATAGACCAGCCCTTATGGCTTAGCCACCATTGTGCAGCTGAGGTAGTGGCAGGAGAAATAGGGCAGCATGCACATTTGAGTTTAGCAGGAACATTTCTTATGGTTTTCCTCCACATGTTCAGGCCCACGGACAGCTGCGGTGAGAAACCACCGCTGCAGCAGCTCCCTCAACCTATTCAGCACCACGGACAGTGATCATTGACACGCACTCCTGCAGCAGCTCCCAGAACACTTGCAGGACCATGGACAGTTCCTAATCACACTCCTCAAACCACTCAGCAATCAAGAGGCTGCACAGTGGAGTCATCAGCTTGATAGGGAAATAAGGCTTTCCTAGGTCTTTTGAGTTTGATCTGTTTTTCAAAATCTGGATTAGAGTGCACATACTCGGTACACCATGTATTTATAGTATGTATGCCCCATGCTTGCCTTCTAATGGAATTACAATTACTTTCAAAACAACATTTCTAAATTATAGCTATTGTACAGGGATCTATTTTATTTGGTTCCAGTTTATATATTTCCACTGTAAATTCCAGGACAAATGTATGGGCCAAGAAACACAAGCAATGGACATTAGACTGGTGGAAATCTGTCTTGGGCAGTGGTTTACAGAAAGTAAATAATCAAATAATGACAAAAATTCCACTGTGCTACTCATGATAATAAAAGCCTACACACCATGCATCAGGCTTACGCCCCCTATCTCTTCCTAAGAAGGACATTTTTAATCGCCACGAACCCAATGCCATGCGTAATAACAAGTGCAAATGAGTTCTCTAGAAATCAACTGAAATGTATTTAGAAAGCCCTTCTTACATCAGCTGATATCTCAAAGTGCTGTACAGAAACCCAGCCTAAAACCCCAAACAGCAAGCAATGCAGGTGAAGAAGCACGGTGGCTCGGAAAAACTCCCTAGAAAGGCCAGAACCTAGGAAGAAACCTAGAGAGGAACCAGGCTGTGAGGGGTGGTCAGTCCTCTTCTGGCTGTGCCGGGTGGAGATTATAACAGAACTTGGCCAAGATGTTCAAATGTTCATAGATGACCAGCAGGGTCAAATAATAATAAACATCGCAGGTTTGGAATGAATTATGGAATGTAGCTGCCATGGTCCCAGTGTACTGCTGGTGTGATTTCTAAAGGTCTGGGGGCGGAGAAGGAGAAAAAGACAAAAAGGGAATAAGAGAGGGAGTTTTTTAATAAAGAGAAAATCATTTCCATGGCTTGAATTCGATAAGACAATTGCATTACATCTAGATTTGTCTCAATAAATACCTACCTGCACGTAATCCACACGATCCACACGTCCCACTCAATGTATGTATGTGAGTTTAGAGATGGGGGAGGTGACACCATTGGACGATTAGCCGCTCGTTTTCTTCTCTTTATAATATAATGCATGTTAAGGATTTGAACATTATATTTACATACACAATGTGCTAGATGTTTCAAATACAGTATGCACAAGCTGAACAGACATTTGTTTTTTTCATGTAAACTATAAGCCTAATGATCTGGCCTACACTGTTCATTTTTTTCCAGAGAGAACTGTTTTTGAACCATTTTGCTTTCTGTCCGTCTGTCCCTGTTTAACCTGCTGCAATCCAATCAGCTTGTGGCGCTTTAGTCAAGGATCTGTCTTTCAATGTCACCAGCTCCCCGTTGGGCTGAGCTGCCAGATGTTCAGTGATATCTCTGTGCTTAAAAAACCCCTTCCCTCCACCACCTCCTCAATCACTACAAAACGTGTCTGTTTATCTGTCGCCCTCTTTGTCCTCATGCAGCCTGGTCTAGATGTAACATATTAAACATAAATCTGGGACACTCAAATTAGTATGATGTGTTGCGTTTGGTATGGTTACATAAGGCAGATGGTTACTTAAAGCGAAAACAAAAATAGGGTGGTTGGTTAGGCTGGTTGGTTGGGCATATAAAGCAAACATCTAGCAACCCAAATGTTGTGAGTCCAAATCTCATCATGGACAACTTTAGAATTTGAGCAACTTTTAAACTACTTACTACTTTGCAACTACAGTACTTAGCATGCTAGCCTTCCCCTAACCCTAACCTTAACCCTTTAACCTAATACCTAAACTTAACCTTAACCCCTAACTACTAGCCTAGCTAACGTTAGCCAGCTAGCTACATTTAGCCACCTAGCCACCGATCTAAAATTCACAACATATTGTACATTTTGCAAATTCGTAACATTTAATATGATTTGTAATTCGTAACATATCATACGAAATGGTATATACCGTAAGAAACGTAACATATCATACTAAATGAAGAGTCTCAGATTTACATACCGAATAATAGGAAATTGTTCTGAGACCAGGTTGCTCATGAGGTCACCCTGTCAGTAGCGTTTTCACAACAACAACCTTCCATAACATTTGTGGTCAGTAATTCTCCACAACAATGTAGCCGGCCCTACTGACAGTGGATAAACGAATGTTTGCCAGGTTTGCAGGAGAGCCTAAAGCATTGTAAATGAGAATAGTCTATCTAAGCGAAGGGCAGCACCTGCTGTTCACCAATCTTCTCTGCTGTCTTGTTCCCTGGCCTGCTAGCAGGAGACACGGTGTTGTGGGCTGAGGTGCAGACAATCCTCGGAGAGTGTCAGGTAGCATCAGTGTCTGTTCAGGATTGGGTTCTGCTGTAGCATGGCTGGGCCTGATATGGCTGTGTAAATTTGACCACGGTTTAGACACTGGCACTGGGGAGGTTGTCTGTCTTACATGAAGGCTGAAACGTTTTGTTTATGCCCTACTGTGCTTCTGCCACTGTTGACCATGCTGTTTAATTGGCTCCCTGCTTTATGAGAGGGACAGATTGGAACAAGGATACTTAATCTCTGACAACATTGAATCTTTGAGGTGAAGGATTACTATGTACATACACATGCACAAATGCGCACACACACACACACACACACACACACACACACACACACACACACACACACACACACACACACACACACACTGCGTTGTACAATTTTGCTAGTTACCAGTAGCCCTTGATTTCAGGATGACAGAAAATCTGAACATGATTCTGCTGTTCTCCCTTTTCTCATCTGCTGCAGTATGCTCTGGTTGCTGATAAATCTAAGAACTGGCTAAGGGGAGAAATAAACTTTATGTAATGCCCCAGGCAGCATTCTGAGGTCTTTATCTATCTCATTAATTCCTGTTGCATTTAAATAATAGACTTCTGACATGTCTTTACCCTCTGCATCACTGATCTGATCCTGAGCGGTGTAGTCAGGGAATTCTCTAGTAGATGTGTACATTTCTAGAACACCTTGTGGCAACGTTGCACATCAGAATCACCTTTATTCGCAAAGTACATTTACACATACCTGGAATTTGCCTTGGTGAGAAGGTGCTGCCAGCAATAGACAATATACAAACAGAATACAGACACAACTCCACATCGTCATACAGAATATTGAATACAGAACAAGACGTCATACAGAATATTGAATATCAGAACAGTAACCATAAAACATAAAAACCCTAGAGTATAGACTGATTACAGTGGGAATACACAATTTACAAAGGGGGTATATCTATGTATCCAGGGGGAGGGATTCTGCTGTGACAAAAATATACAGTGCTGTGTGGAGGTGTACCTAGTGCCAATGTAGTATAGCGCAGATTAGTGTTTGAGGCAGTCACTTATTCCCTATGAGCCCGATGGCGGGCTGATGAGGAATACAGCATAGGGGAAGAAACTGTTCAGGTGGTTTTGGTCAGATTGGCTGCCAGAGGGGAGTCTTTGAAAGATGGGATGTCTGGGGTGGGCAGGGTCGGCGATGATCTTTCCTACACTTTTCTTTGTCCTGTAGATGTGCAGGTCCTTGATGGAGGCATGTGATAGCCGATGACTTTCTCCGCAGACCAGACGATGCATTGCGGGCAGACACAGACCCAAACCATGCGGCGATAGAAGAGGTAAGGATCGACTGGCTGTGTAGAACCGAACCAGAATTGTTAGAGAGAGTTTGAGTTTCTTCAGCAGGTGCAGATAGTACATCCTCTGCCGAGCCTTCTCGGTGACCGCCGTGATGTTGTCCTCACACTTGAGGTCGTGGGAGATGATAGTCTCCCGGAATTTGAATGACTTGGTCGCGCTGACGGCTGAGCCATTCATCTCGATGAGGAGAGATGGTGGGGGTAATTTCCTGTAGTCAACCTCCATCTCCACGGTTCTGACTGTGTCTAGTTCTAGGTTGTGGTGACTGCACCAGGCGGTCAACCTCTCCACGGTACTTAATGAGACGGTATCCCGTCACAGATGAGACCAACCAGGGGGGTGTCATCAGAAAACTAGAGTAGTTTGACATTGAGTCGGCTGGAGGCGCAGTCATTGGTGTAGAGTGAGTAGAGGAGGGGGGAGAGCACACAACCCTGCGGCACCACCGTACTGAGAGATGGGGAGTGAAAGATGTTTTCCCAGCTTAATGTGCTGTGTCCTGTTGGTCAGGAAGTCGGTGATCCACCTGCAGGTAGTCAGATACGTTCAGCTGGTTGAGTTTATGCTGTAGGCCTCCCGGGTGGCGCAGTGGTCTAGGGCACTGCATCGCAGTGCTAGCTGTGCCACCAGAGACTCTGGGTTCTGTCGATATGTCGCAGCCGGCGCGACCGGGAGGTCCGTGGTGCGACGCACAATTGGCCAAGCGTCATCCGGGTTAGGGAGGGTTTGGCCGGTAGTGATATCCTTGTCTCATCGCGCACCAGCGACTCCTGTGGCGGGCCAGGCGCAGTGCACGCTAACCAACAGTCGCCAGGTGCACAGTGTTTCCTCCGACACATTGGTGCGGCTGGCTTCCGGGTTGGAGGCATGCTGTGTTAAGAAGCAGTGCGGCTTGGTTGGGTTGTGTTTCGGAGGACGCATGGCTTTCGACCTTCGTCTCTCCCGAGCCCGTACGGGAGTTGTTGCGATGAGACAAGATAGTAACTACTAACAATTGGATACCACGAAAAAGGGGGTAAAAAAAATAAAATAATAATAATAAAAAATCTATTTAAAAAAAGAGTTTGTGCTGTAGCAGGTACTGAATGATTGTGTTGAAGGCCGAGCTAAAGACCACAAACAATATCCTCACGCATGTTCTTGGGTTGTCGAGGTGTTGGTGGATGTAGTGAAGGCCCATGTTGACGGCACTGTCCACAGACCTAGGGTGGAGGGAGGACGGGGGAGGACAGGAGGGAAGGAGGGGGGGGGGGGGAGTGAGGCAATGAGGGAGGGTGGCAGGGGAGAGAGTAGTCAGGAGGGGGGTCGGGACAGGAAGTAGATGGTTTTACTTTTCATGTTGAATTAGTCGTATGTATGGGATACACATGGTATACACCGTCCAATGAAATGCTCACTTGCAGGTTCCTTCTCGACAATGCAACAACAATAAGAAATAATAAAAGATAAGAATAGGAACATAAAGTAGATGGCTCAGCAGAATATAATACATATTTTAGCATTTGGATAATACAAGATGGGATGGGGGCAGGGTGGAGGGGAGTCCTAATGGCTGAGGGTGTTGTCAGCAGAGGGGCTAGATGGTAGAGGGCCCTTTCTGTTTCAAAACGACAGTAGAACTAGTTCAGCTGGTTTGGTAGTAGGGGTTCGCCTGGTGCCTGGGGGGTGTTTTATTTGTAGTTGTTGATCTGCTGGATATCTTCCAGACAGACAAACAGTTATTATCTGCTCCTTGTAACGACTTTTGAATTTGACCTTACTCTCACACCACAGGATATTAGTTATGTGTTCTCACCCTGACCATAAATGTTATGTCATGGCCCAATACTGTAAATGGAAAGAAATGTTTATACTGCATTTCATTTTCTATTTTTGGCTGTTCTGGATTATGGTGAAGGTATTACTCCTTACCTCTCTGTGACCCAGTAAACGCAGCAAATTATATATTTTTTATAAACCAAACTGATTCATAAATTCGCCACCGGACAATACTCCTTACCTCTCTGTGACCCAGTAAACGCAGCAAATTATATATATTTTATAAACCAAACTGATTCATAAAATCGCCACCGGACAATTTATATTGACCAACCCCCCCCCCCCCCCCCACCCGTCTCCCTTTTGTACATTGCTGCTACTCGCTGTTTGTTTGTAACCTATGCATAGTCACTTCGACCCCACCTACATGTACAGATTACCTCAAATACCATGTACCCCTGCACACTGACTCGGTACCGGTGCTGTAAATAGCCCTGTATATAGCCTCGTTATTCTTATTGTGTTACTTTTTATTTTAGCCTACTTGATAAATATTTTTCTTCTTCTTGAACTGCACTGTTGGTTAAGGGCTTGTAAGTAAACATTTCACGGTAAAGTCTACACTTGTTGTATCCGGCGCATGTGACAAATACAGTTTTGATTTGATTTGATGTTGCGTTCCAATAGAACAAGGGAGAGAAGGTCTGAAGTCACCACTACTGAGTCAAGTGCATTCTAAGGCCGGCCTAAATAAGGCAGAAACAGCATGTTAGTAGGCACATAAGGTTCCTCAATAAGTATCTTCAGAGAAAATCGACGCTAACTATTCTTTATTTAAGAATGTTCTCATCCGTGTTTGTCATGTGCTTTTCTCTATGCAGCAGTTGTATTTCCATATGCACAGTCCACAGAGCAGGACAGTGTCTGCCTTACTTGGCTTTGTCACTTTAATGCGGCCCGTCTGTAACGGGCAGAGGAGGGGTGTGCGCCAGAATTAATCAGACACTGACGAGGAATAATCATTGGGCTCTTTGTTGACTGCCTGCCTCGCCCTACAGAACTCGGTAATGTGTTATGCAAACGAGATGTGGCGAAACTTCCTAATACGCATCCAATACCCTGGATGTCATTGTCCACGTCGGTCATTGGTTAGAAGAATGGTTTTAGAGGGCGAGAAGGAGACAAAAGAGGGAACGGGGCTGCGATTTTTACAGGAAATGATTTACGGGGCGTAGAGAGCACTCAGGGCCTTGTCGGATGTTACGTAACACACTTAAATCCCTTGTCAAACACTCATTAGTTTGATGGGCAAACAGACCCTATAAAAGGCACTGAAACAAAACCAAAAATGTTTTAATGTTGCTGCTGGTTTGCTGCTGTTAGCTTTTACCTATCTGACCTGTTTATTATTTAGTGGTGATATTCATTTTCGGGACAAATGCAGTCCGTACTCAAGAGTGAATCAAAACAATAGTTTAAGGGAAAGATAATAAACTACCAAATGTCAAAAGACAGTGGCATTCAACACTTGCAATGAGAGCTCTGTTTGTGTTTATATCATGTCTGCTCGGCATCTATTGAGACCAAAGGACTGGAGCCAAACTAAAGTTCAAAGTGGAACCAGTCTTCCCATTCTCCACCAATATTAATGTGGGAAACTGACAAACGATGCAAGAGAAACAGACAACAAGAGGAGACTAGGTAGGGAGTTTCCGTTGCTCTTCCCTGGGATGCGCATATGACTCATTCTTTTGGTTTTGTTAGTTAGACATGCTTACACGAGCGAGAATTCTTCCACTGAATGTGTGCCTATCCTGCCGGAAAGACTACATCACAGCTCACTACTCCCAGGGGACTGCGTTGCGACCCTCAGTCGACAATGTGGGCGTTCAAGTGGTACCTTGCGTCTGCTTTGCCAGCATCAACAGCTGCTCAGCTGTCACATATCTCCCGTGGATTCAACGGAGCTCAGACACTGGTTCTGCAACTGACTTTTGGAGGTACACTTGGACAGGGATGCACACAGGCGCTTCATTGAACATTAGCGCTTGTGGAGCACACACTGGCAAGAAAGATCTGTCCGGACAGTGACCTACATACCTAATTCACTTCTAGTTCATGGAAAGATTAATCTCATGATATGGGTCAACCATATACTTCAGGGAGCACTAAGACATGGTTTCCTGTATGGTCAAAGAAAGATTCATAGATGTAATGTTCACATGTAACGCCTTTGATGTCAATTTTTATTGAAAAAAAACAACAACTTTTATTTCAATTGGTGTTGGCAACATACCAATACGTTTTTTTTTTCTTGTCTTTATAAATGAATGTCTTAACTTTGACCACCATATCTTTTAATAAAAATAAACATTATTGAAGGTGACTAACAACAACTATGGTAATGTGTGCCTTATTTTAATCAAAATATATAAGGTCATATTTGTATACATCATGAAACGACGCTTGGAGAAATCATGAGAGAGAGGGGCAACAGAGCGACACCGACTCACAGTCTCCGTGAATGAACCGAACATTTAAAAAAAGCCCCATCTTCGACGTCTGTGAAAAAACATGATGGGTTTCTGTTCAACAGCTCATGCAAATCAACCTAAACATACATGAGGAGTGGATCTCTATTAGAATAAAAAAAATAATCTTCCAGAAGCAGATATGATCAAAATCATTTCAAAATCCTGAAAAATAAATCCAAATAAGAATCCATTGAACTGAAAATATAATACAAATAGAAAATAAAACATAAAAACATATCCACCCGAAAATAAATAAGAACAGCCATGCATGAAGCACGGCAGATACTATTTGGAAACTGGATGCAGCGTTTAGTGGATGTCGGTTGTGTGTATGACGTAGCTGTGAAGTTCTTATTCCTTGTTTCATGCTTCTCATACAATTCATATACATTCAGTTCTTAGACGTGTCCTCCATTAGTCCCAGTCAGAAGACCACGTCTTGTCCTTCTCTTTCATTCAGTCCTTATATCGTCAGTCCTTTCTTCTCCTCTCTTTGCCATTCGTTTCCTCGCCCTCAGTGATGTGCCATAACGGTATACATCTATATATATATTTCCCTTTCGTTGTTTGGTACATAAAGTGAAAACTTTCGGGTCGCCGTTTGGTTGAAGTCTCTTATTGGGTAAACAGGAAGGGGAGGAGCTTATGCAGGATCAGGAGAGTGATGAAGAGGAACGGGTCAGTGGTGGTAATGGCTCCAGAACCTGGCCAGACAAAGACAACCAGAGGGGGTAGAAAGGTCAGTGGAAATGTCTCTGTGCTACAAATCAAACCTGCACACAGAAACTGAGGAGAGATACAGTGTTAAGACAGTATCATGGATGCCTGGCTGTGGTGAATGGGAACAATGGGGGATCCTCCAGAATAAAGGAAGCCCACAGTAGCTCATGATATCTGTTAACTCCCTGCCAGGAGTAGAATTCTGTATTACCTGGGCCATATTTCACACAATTATGGCTGACAAAATGGCAGTTGTGGAAAATCTCAAGTCTACTTTCGTTCACGCTTCTGCTGCCATGTTGCAGATAAAGGTGAGATAGAGGTGGGAGTTTCATCCAAATTGCCAGGCTACCTTTTGAGTCCATGAAATGGCGGCATCTACTTATGCTGATGGTTTTGTACAGGAAAGGTAGGAGACATCCCGGGGAGAACCTGGCCATGAGGAAGAGTGGCCCTTGGATTCAGCTCCTAATCCCTGTCTGACACATTTAATTTCCTGTTTGGGCAGTAGAGCAACTGTTGGCTAAAAGCTGTTTCATTATGACACACGCACACTCTCTCATACGAGCACACATGCTCATGTACGCACACACACATGCATAAACGGACGCACGTGGTCACCGAGGAACAGACCCCTACAAACAAAAGGCAGGCCAGATTGATTTTTCAGATCATCACACACACACACAGAAACAAGCATAATGAGTCAATGTTTAACGAGGCTGGAGCTTCTGTGACACCTCTAGTGTGAAACAGCCGTCTGTTTTTCCATTCTCATGTTTTCAACCAGGCCACACCCCGCTACACATCCACACACCAACGCTTCCATCATCCCCCAGCCCAAAGACATGGTATAAAGACCACACGAACATCAACTCAAAGATATGAACTCTACTACACGCAAACAGGGCAATACAAGTGCTTAACAGTGCCTTACAAGACTCACCCGGAGCCAGGCCAGCTGTCTTAATCACAGACAGAACTGCAGTGTATTCAGGACAAAATGGAGGGAGTGAGAAAGCATTAGACCAAATGTCTTTTTCCATATTTCGCTGAACGTTGATTCGCTGATTGGCTCTAATCTTCGCATCAATTCCCCTTGTTTCTCCCCCATTCTACTTCTATTGTTTCAATCTCTCATGTCCTTCCATCCGCTCTCTGTTTATGTCTCTGGCACTGTACCTCTTTGTAAACTGTATCCCTTCTTTTGTGTCCCACCCCCCACTTATCTGACCCTCCTCACCAAGGATCCAAATGACAGGTGTTTATTTAAGGCTATCTGGAGACAGCCGGCTCTGACTGCTCCTGTCCCCTCGTGACGCACCCCACCTCAGCACCAACCAGACCCTTACAATCACCCCTTATGGCAGTTGCTGTCACAGACATCTTTAGAATGTCCAATCCAATCTAAATTTGTTGAAACATAATAATTTCCTGAGTAGAAATTGTGATAACATATAACCACCTTAGTATTAGAAAAGCACTTTGGGATTGAAATGTGGAAACAGAGCAGGATTATCAGTTGTGATATTGGTGGGGACCAGAGGACTGCCTCAGTTCACCTTTTGAAATGGCTTAGTCACGCAATAATCCACATCTGTTCAAAGTTCATACCTGGTGTCAATAGATATTCATTTAGCACTGGGAAAAGCCAGACTTTTCAGGTACCCTGCTTGAGAAACCAGAACTTCTTCTCACGCTCTAACATGTATACGAAATCTTTGGCACAGAACCCTTCTATTCTATGTTCAATTCTACTCTATTCTATAGAATATTCTACAACTTCATCAGACTCAAGGAAAAGTCATTCTTTTCTATCCACAACTACATTAAACCAATGGTTTCACCCTGTGTCATCTCTGGTGATCTTTATCAGACACTCTCCTACTCAGACAATTAATATAGGTGTTCATTGAAGACGGAATGCAGGTAAAGCTGTGTAAAAATACAAAGATCAAACAAAAGCCATGAAAATAACAACGTGAATAAACCCACACGAATCAGCTAAAACCTGAGAACTACTCCCAGGACCATTGTTGGCAGAATCACTCCGCACGTTAACACAGCAGTCACCAAACCAAACACCAAGGCATTACTCCATCCACACTAATCCCCCTGCTGGAAGCACTACATAAGTTTACACTTAAAATATGTTTACACTTATAAGAGCACACACTGCTCCAACTCCAAATTCGCACGACACTCTGTTGGGATCTGTCTTGTTTATCTTTGAACCATGTTTTAGTACCAGTGGAAATCTCTCTGTGGGAATGACATCGCTTTGCCTTGCGGTTCAGATGATTCTCTCCTGAGTTTTGAATCAATCAAGGCATACACTTACTCTCAGAATACAGTGTCTGTAAGATCATCTGTCTACTGTAGATAAATCAGTTAGCCAATATTTTACGTCTATGGAAATGTAGGTTTGTGAGAGTAACCTCGACCTTTAAAAATACAATGATTTCAATAGTCTATTTAACTGCAGACAGTCTGCTATACTTTATATAACCCACCACATTCAAATATTTGGAAACTGAAACCCGGGACATTGGGTTAAAAAGCCATCTGTGGTGTATGACGTGGGGGTGTTGAAATTTGGCAAATGAATAGGCCCAACACATTATTTGGAGATCACATTGCAGCTCATTGGGGGCAAAGTGATGCAGAAACAATACACCCTCATACAGTGTACAACACTAGCTATGACTCAGCTACATGCCCTATTCGCACAATAATTATTGTCATTAGTACACCAGCACTGTGAAGTGTACACTTGATTTCAACACTTGATTTCTCTCTCTCTCTCTCTCTCTCTCTCTCTCTCTCTCTCTCTCTCTCCCTCACACATTAGCAGACATTGACAATTTACCTAAAGCCGAACCCCTTGGATGAGAGGTACAATCTCATCGTTCCGTTAGACACGAGTGTTTCTGCCGAGTAGCTGCTATGCACTGTGTAGACCTGTAACTAATGACCATTAGGATGACATCACTATTCTCGAAGGTTACGGTTGGCATCTGCTAGACGGCTGAATAGGGGGATGATTAGGAATCGCATATGGGGGAGGACAAACAGAACGACTGAAAACACAGATGTGGATAAAGAAACAAAAAAAACGTTTTCAGAGCATGGAGTGTTCAATGGGGAGTGCAACACAACGTACTGCATATAGATACAGTCAAAAGAAAGACCAAAGACTATGTTGCAAAGAGAGACAGAGGAAAAAAGAGGGAACTATTGACCGAGCTTGGCTAACAAAGACACTGCATCCACACAGGTGGTTGACTTTGTTCTATTCGTTTAACTGGACTGAACATACAAAGAGGGAATATGTATGATGTTTTCTCTTGTTGGTGCCTACGTTTGTCCTCATGGATACACGGGTCACAAGTGAACGTCTTTTGTTAGGGGGAGGTTGAACTCCAACAGGCTTCTTCACCACATGGAACCAAAAAGCCTTGGAAGTTCAATAATACAAGCTGAGGGCGAGGCAAATAAGTACTCCTCCACCACTTCACCCTGCAGTGCGCCATAGTTTTGCAACTCTGACTGCTTGAGGTACCTACAATAAAGAGAACCGCTACAGAGTTCTACCATTATGGATTGCCAGCTACCATTGTTCCATATTGGTCATGTAGTGTCTTTCCTTACAGGTGAAAGTGACCACTTATTTAAGTGAGAACTCTCCACCTCTCTACCACTTTTCCCACTATCTCATGGTCTTGGATGAGCTATAGGCCGCAGCACAAAGGCCCAATAATAATAGAGTAATGTAAAGTCCCCATAACTGTCCAGCCGTCATCTGTCACAGAGATGACAACACCAGCTCAGTGCCTTCTTGCCAGGCAAACAATGGAAGTCAACAACGGAAGTCAATCAACACCACATTGGGAGAAGTGAAGTGCTTCCCACATAGTCTGACAGTTACCTAACACTTGTCATAATTGTCCTTAGAGCGGAGACTGACAACTGAAAAGCCACATCAGCCTGTTAATATTCACACACACACACACACACACACACACACACACACACACACACACACACACACACACACACACACACACACACACACACACACACACACACACACACACACACACACACACACACACACACACACACACACACACAGAGAGAGAGAGGATGTGATAGACTGGGTGTTTAATGAGGGATTGAGACAGCTGTCCAGCCAGAGACAAATACTCTTGCCAAGGGATATCAAGGTAATCTAGAGTAGCAAGCAGACCATTGCATTTTGGGTAGGTGTATTCAAGTGAGCTCTTGCATCATCACTGTCTGGCTGTCCTCATGCTCGATGCCATCGTCCGCACTCCATACCAAACAAGTTCACCTGGCAAGTCCTTTCGACGAAGTGCTGAGTGCACACAGTCACAGTTTTTAATATTATTGCATAGTCAACTGCTCCTATTGCTCTCTCTCTCTCACCTCACTTTCACTGTGAATAATACAGACAGAAACGTTATAGAACTAACTCCTACAGTCACATCCACAATGTGGAATATTTCCACTAACCAAATGTTCCTTTTAATCAAGCAGTCCATAATCAATATAGATAGTCAATACAATTCTAATTAGAATATCCCAGCGAATAAATTTGATTATTCATTAATTAAGGATCTCAGTAATAGCGGTTCACATTGTAATTGGCTTTCAGATTGGCCTACATACAGGTTGATATTCATGAAACAAGTGAGCCGAATTACTGAGATACTTTAAATGAATCTGAAATATTGTTTTACGTAAGGGACAACACTATTGTATAAATGCTTGGGAGGTGCCACAAACAAAGAAATGCTCTGAGATGAAAATCTTTCGAATAATATTCTGTTTCTAATGTTGGAAAATGCTGGGAGTAGAGCTTGTGATTCCATGGATGGTTGTATTCGCAGTTTAAAGTTTCAACAAGGTTCCATTTCACTGTTGTGTCGTAGTTTTCTGTTAGTGAATTGAGAACCAGGAGGAACATTCACAGCTGTGCAGTCGTCACACATTCCACTGTGAATTCATGATAGACAACCACCATCCCCAAAGTGTTAGCCACTGATCCTCCATGGTACCATCAATCCGGTTCCCTGTGAAGCACTGGAGAATGGTGCACTGCAAGTTGAACTGTTATCCCAGCAAGGCCACCAAACCCCCAGATGAAAAATGAACATTTGAGAGGCAATTTGAGACACCTGACAGTGTGCTGAGGGGCCAGCTTATCTGCCACATGCCCGTGGCATTTCCCCTTTAATATTAATTGTTTCTGCCACTCAGACAGATGACATTGCAGAAAAGTGACAGATGCACGCGTTTCTGAGAGGCGGGCCAGATGACATTTTTTCCCCCTCAACTGTTGTTATTGTGGTACGACAAGGGAGGGCCAATCTTTCAAATATGCCAGAGTGCTTTTTAACCTTCACAATCTGTTGACAAATATGTTGAGGGGTTCACTTAAAGAAATAAAACAGCCCAGAAAAAATTCTGTCTCCCACAGTCAATGTAAACGTGTCAGGGAGGCACTTTTACATGGATTGATTTACTGTATTTGATTTAGTCTGACCGAGATACATGACGAGAGACAGAGAAGCAAATACTGACCAGACAATTTGAAGGAATATATCAGCCTTGCGCTGCTATATATGAAAAATAATATGTATCAGATTCTCATAAGTCAACAGGTGAGTTTGCCTTGCTCTGTCCTGGACAATCATGTTTAGATAACAAGCCCAGAGGTCAGTCTGTAATACCTCTGATCCTCAGATGATGATGTTTTACCGATACTAAATCATTATTTAGAACTGGAGCATACAAGTATTACTGCTCAGTATGACGTATATACAAATGTTGGTCAGTCAATCCAATTGCCCTAACAATGGCTGCCTAACCTCGTTTTGTAATCTAAACAGAGCATTATTCTGCTCCAGAGTGGCATAGCGGTCGAAGTCACTGCATCTCAGTGCAAGAGGTGACACTACAGTCCCTGGTTTGCATCCAGGCTGAATCACATCTGGCCGTGATTGGGAGTCCCATAGGGTGGTGCACAATTGGCACAGCTTCGTCCAGGTTTGGCCGGGGTAGGCCATCTTTGTAAATAATAATTTGTTCTTAACTGACTTGCCTTGTTAAATAAAATCAAAAATAAATCAAAACCAAGTAAAAAGGCAGTAACTGCTCATTTGGTCGAAAAATATGCAATGTCATTTTTGCTACATTAAATACGTGGACAAGAATCCTGCCTCTATTGTATTGTGCTTTGGAGAAAATGGGGGTCATGTTAAAAGAGAGAGAGAGAGAGAGAGAGAGAGAGGGGGGGGGGGGAATCAGTGAACTGGCAACGGTATTGTTAGATTTTTCTTGCCAAATGGCCGCCTCTGTTTCGCTTCGCTAAGGACAGGGTTTGGCCGAGCACGCTGATCCACAATGCCAGTTCCTAGGAGAAGGCCATTTAACGTGCTCCAGGCTAGTCTCACGTCCACGGTACATGTCCAGGATGGCAGCATCCGTGTTCTGAACAGTCCAACATGAGGAGGACTAACAGCATGGTGCCGTTCTATTAGCTTGGTGTTTTCAGCATTATTACCCCTCGGTTGGCAGTTAGCTTCGTTCAGAAAGTAAGGGATTAGAATCACATAGAGAAGACCAAATGGATCCCTGGCCTCTGGATGAGAGAGTCTGCTAAATGACTAACATGTAGAAGAAGTAAATGTAGGCTTCCAAATGACCAATTTGCACAACTCTGTTGATTCCATTTTCAATGGAACTCAAGGCTCTGTAGATGGCATCGGTTTCAAGCATACATTTAGTTGTACATGGTGTTTTCATGATATTACTGAATAAGAAGTCGGGGACTAGTAGTGGAAGCAGAGGCGAAGCACTGCACTCGAGGACACAGGTAGAGTTGTGTAGCTGTTTCCTCTGGAGTCTTCTCCTCCAGTTATGGCCCCACCAGCTGTCCTCCTCTGCCCTGAGGACAAAGCCACAGCAAGGGGAGAACAGCCATCCCGACAAGCCACAGCACACGTCGAGCAGACACAACACTGAGTATGATAGACACAATAGGGAAGGAACAGAGAATGAAACTTCCCACAATGTCTCCTCCAAGGGCCTCTAAAGTATTTTGGAACATTTCCCATCAGGAGTTCCTTGAGGAGAGAGACAACCCCCGTGTAAAGAAGCCAGAATCCTGGCAACAGCCTATCATTAGAGGAGGGCCTCGCTCTACATTACCCCCTTAGTCACCCTGCAAACCACCAACGCACTGACAGCAATAGCCAGGAAAGAGGAGGAGAAGTCTGGAGACATGCTTCCAACCAGAGATATGAACATGGTCTCCCTGGCTGCTTTCACATCCCGTCTGTACACACACACAGACACAATCAAAACATACATCAGCACACAGTTACATGCTAACGCACATAAACATACAAGTGTGATCCCACGTACTGATAAGTGTGCATCCACCTTCCCTACCCCCAACCAGACATGTCTCCCACGCTGCACCACCACTGCATCAGCAGCTGTAAGTCTAATATGGCAGAACGGCGAATTAAACCCTCCTGCGGAGTCTGTGAAATTTAATTATTCAGGAGTATGCTTCATCGATCAATAGCGAGTCTGGCGTGTGAGATAGCCCCCTGCTCGCTCTCTCCATGGGCTGCTTTAAGGCGCTACCGCGTTATAGTGTGGAGATCATGAGGAGACCTCATCTCCATGGCCATTGTGAATCACATCTTCATAATTTATTTCTCTATATGGTGGACACTATAAAGGCAAGAACCTGTCACTCTCCTCTGCAGCTTCTATAGTGGAAAATCACAAGTATTCACCCCCCTTGGATTTCTCACATTTTGTTGCATTATGAAATGGGATTGAAATTAATTTAATTGGTATTTTTTTGGTAATTGATGTCAAAGTGAAATGAAAATTCCATATATTTTTTTTCAATGAATGAAAAATAAAACACTAAATATACGTTGATTAGATAAGTATTCACCCCTGAGTCAATACATGTCAGAATCACCTTTGGCAGCGATTACATCTGTGTGTCTTTCTGGGTAAGCCTCTAAGAGCTTTCCACATCTGGATTTTATTTATCTTTGAACTTTATATGGTGATCGGCATCTAAACTTTAATAGTGTTACCACGACTACCGAAGAAACAGTTAGTCTTTCAATCACCCACGTGGGTATAATCAATGAGGAGAAGGCACGTGGGTACCTGCTTCTATAAACAAATGAGGAGATGGGAGAGGCAGAACTTTCAGCACGATCTGCGTCGGAAATAGAAATAAGTTATATTTTAGCCCTTGGCATCGCAGACGCTTGTTGGCGCGCGTGAGCAGTGTGGGTGCAATAATTGAATAACATGGATTTCTAAATTTATTGTGCGACGCTCGCGCACGTGACGTGTCCGGTCTGGTCAGCATGTAAGAATTCAGACCATTGTACTCAGTACTTTTTTGAAGCACCTTTGGCAGAGATTATAGCATTGAGTCCAGGCTCAAAGTCCAGGCTCTGGCTGGGCCACTCAAGGACATTCAGAGACTTGTCCCAAAGCCACTCCTGCGTTGTCTTGGCTGTTGTCCTGTTGGAAGGTGAACCTTTGCCCCAGTCTGAGATCCTGAGCACTCTGGAGCAGGTTTTCATCAATGATCTCTCTGTGCTTTGCTCCGTTCATCTTTGCTTCGATCCTGACTAGTCTCCCAGTCCCTGCCGCTGAAGAACATCGCCACAGCATGGTGCTGCCACCACCATGCTTCACCGAAGGGATGGTGCCAGGTTTCCTCCAGACGTGATGCTGTACCCTTCCCCAGATCTGTGCCACTACACAATCCTGTCTCTTAGCTCTACGGACAATTCCTTCGACCTCATGACTTGGTTTTTGCTCTAACAAGCAGTGTCAACTGTGGGACCTTATAGACAGGTGTGTGCCTTTCCAAATCATGTCCAATCAATTGAATTTACCACAGGTGGACTCCAATGTTGTAGAAACATTTCAAGGATAATCAATGGAAACAGGATGGACCTGAGCTCAATTTCGAGTCTCATAGCAAAGGGTCTGAATACTAATGTAAATAAGGTATTTCTGTTTTTCGTATTTAATAAATTAGCAAACATTTCTAAAAACCGGTTTTCACTTTGTCATTATGGGGTATTGTTTGCAGAATGATGGGGATTTATTTTTCTGTTAATAATTTTATAATAAGTCTGTAACGTAACAAAATGTGGAAAAAGTCAAGGGGTCTGAATACTTTCTGAAGGCACCGTATATACTGCATTACCAAAAGTATGTGGACACCTGCTCTTTGAACATCTCATTCCAAAATGATGGGCATTAATATGGAGTTGGTCCACTCTTTGCTGCTAGAACAGCCTCCACTCTTCTGGGAAGGCTTTCCACTAGAAGTTGGAACATTGCTATAGGGACTTGCTTCCATTCAGCCACAAGAGCATTAGTGATGTCGGGCACTGATGTTGGGTGATTAGGCCTGGCTCGCAGTCGGCCTTCCAATTCTTCCCAAAGGTGTTCGATGGGGTTGAGGTCAGGGCTCTGTGCAGGCCAGTCAATTTTTTCCACACCGATCTCGACAAGCCATTTCTGTATGGACCTCATTTTGTGCACAGGGGCATTATCATGCTGAAACAGGAAAGGACCTTCCCCAAACTGTTGCCACAAGGTTGGAAGCACAGAACCGTCTAGAATGTCATTGTATGCTGTAGCGTTAAGGTTTCCCTTCACGGGCCTACCGAGTAGCGCAGCGGTCTAAGGCAATGCATCGCAGTGCTAGAGGCATCACTACAGATCCAGGTTTGATCCTGGGCTGTGTCGCAGCCGGCCACCAACGGAGACCCATGAGGTGGCACACAATTGGTCCAGCGTTAGGGGAGGGTTTGGCCGGCTGGGAAGTTCTTGTCCCATCGCACTCTAGGGACTCCTTGTGGCGTCCGGGCGCATGTATGATGACTTCGGTCAACAGCTGTACAGTGTTTCCTCCAACACATTTGTGTGGCTGGCTTCCGGGTTAAGCGGGCAGTGTGTGAAGAAGCATTGCGGCTTGGTTGGGTTGTGTTTCGGAGGATGCACGGCTCTCGACCTTCGCCTCTTCCTAGTCCATACGAGAGTTGCAGCGATGGTACATGACTGTAACTACTACAAATTGGATATCACAAAATTGGGGAGAAAAAGGGGTAAAAAGTACCAAACATTTCTCTTCACTGGAACTAAGGGGCCTGAAAAACAGCCCCAGACAATTGAAAAACAGCCCCAGACAATTATTCGTCCTCTACCAAACTTTACAGGTGGCACTATGTATTCGGGCAGGTAGCGTTCTCCTGGCATCCGTCAAATCCAGATTCGTCTGTCGGACTGCCAGATGGTGAAGCGTGAATCATCACTCCAGAGAACACATTTCCACTATTGCAGAGTCCAATGGCGGCGAGATTTACACCACTCCAGCCAACGATTAGCATTGCACATGGTGATCTTAGGCTTGTGTGCGGCTGCTCGGCCATGGAAAACCATTTCATTAACCTCCCCTGGCAAATAATTATTGTGTTGATGTTGCTTCCAGAGGCAGTTTGGAACTCGATAGTGAGTGTTGCAACTGAAGACAGATGATTTTTACACGCTACTCGCTTCAGCACTCGGTGGTCCTATTCTGTGAGCTTGTGTGACCTACCACTTCACGGCTGAGCCGTTTCTGCTCCTAGACATTTCCACTTCACAATAACAGCACTTAAAGTTGACAGGGGAAGCTCTAGCAGTGCAGAAATTTGATGAACTAACTCGTTGAACAGGTGGCATCCTATGAAGGTACCACGTTGAAAGTCACTAAGCTCTTCAGTAAGGCCATACTTTTGTATAGATAGTGTGTATATACATTTGAAGTCGTAAGTTTACATACACTTAGGTTGGAGTCATTAAAACAAATTTTTCAACCACTCCACAAATTTCTTAACAAACTATAGTTTTGGCAAGTCGGTTAGGACGTCTACTTTGTGCATGACACAAGTAATATTTCCAACAATTGTCTACAGACAGATTATTTCACTTTTAATTCACTGTATCACAATTCCAGTGGGTCATAATTGTGCATACACTAAGTTGACTGTGCCTTTAAACAGCTTGGAGAATTCCAGAAAATTATGTCATGGCTTTAGAAGCTTCTGATAGGCTAATTGACATCATTTGAGTCAATTGGAGGTGTACCTGTGGATGTATTTCAAGTCATACCTTCAAACTCAGTGCCTCTTTGCTTAACATCATGGGAAAATAAAAAGAAATCCGCCAAGACCTCAGAAAAAAATTGTAGACCTCCACGAGTCTGGTTCATCCTTGGGAGCAATTTCCAAACGCCTGAAGGTACCACGTTCATCTGTACAAACAATAGTACGTAAGTATAAACACCATGGGATCACGCAGCCGTCATACCGCTCAGGGAGGAGACGCGTTCTGTCTCCTAGAGATGAATGTACTTTGGTGCAAAAAGTGCAAATCAATACCAGAACAACAGCAAAGGACCTTCTGAAGATGCTGAAGGAAACAGGTACAAAGTATCTATATCCACAGTAAAACAAGTCCTATATTGACATAACCTGAAAGGCCGCTCAGCAAGGAAGAAGCCACTGCTCCAAAACCGCCATAAGAAAGCCAGACTACGGTTTGCAACTGCACATGGGGACAAAAATCATACTTTTTGGAGAAATGTACTTTGGTCTGATGAAACAAAAATAGAACTGTTTGGCCATAATGACCGTCGTTATGTTTGGAGGAAAAAGGGGGAGGCTTGCAAGCCAAAGAACACCATCCCAACCGTGAAGCACAGGGGTGGCAGCATCATGTTGTGGGGATGCTTTGCTGCAGAAGGGACTGGTGCACTTCACAAAATAGATGGCACAATGAGGAAGGGAAATTATTTGGATATATTGAAGCAAGATCTCAAGACATCAGTCAGGAAGTTAAAGCTTGGTCGCAAATAGGTCTTCCAAATGGACAATGACCCCAAGCATACTTCCAAAGTTGTGGCAAAATGGCTTAAGTATAACATAGTCAAGGTATTGGAGTGGCCATCACAAAGCCCTGACCTCAATCCTATAGAAAATTTGTGGGCAGAACTGAAAAAGCCTGTCCGAGCAAGGAGGCCTACAAACCTGATTCAGTTAAACCAGCTCTGTCAGGAGGAATGGGCCAAAATTCACCAAACCTATTGTGGGAAGCTTGTGGAATGCTACCCAAAACGTTTGACCCAAGTTAAACAATTGAAAGGCAATGCCAATCAAATACTAATTGAGTGTATGTAAACGTCTGACCCACTGGGAATGTGATGGAGGAAATAAAAGCTGAAATAAATCATTCTCTCTACTATTATTCTGACATTTCACATTCTTAAAATAAAGTGGTGATCCAAACTGACCGAAGACAGGAAATTTCCTTGGATTAAATGTCAGGAATTGTGAAGAACTGAGTTTAAATTTATTTGCCTAAGGTGTATGTAAACTTCCGACTTCAACTGTATACAGTACTAGTCAAAAGTTTGGACACACCTACTCATTGTGTGCAAAGCTGTCATCAAGGCAAAGAGTGGCTACTTTAAAGAATTTAAAATCTAAAATATACTTTGATTTGTTGATCATGTATATATACAAAAGTATGTGGAAACCCCTTCAAATGAGTGGATTCACTATTTCAGCCACACTCTTTTCTATTTCTATTTCTATTCACTCTGTCATTTAGGACATTATTGTCGAGTAACTACAATGTTGCTGATCGATCTTCAGTTTCCTCCCTTCACAGCCAGTGAACTCTGTAGCTGTTTTGAAATCACTATTGGCCTCATGATGAGATCCCGGAGGAGTTTCCATATTGTCCTACAGCTCAGTTAAGAAAGACCTCTGTGTCTTTGTTGTGTCTGAGTGGTTTAATATGTCACCCACAGCATCATTCTTAACTTGACCATGTCTAAAGAGATATTCAATGTCTAATTTGTTAATGTTACCCATCTACCAATCACTGCCCTTCTTTACGAGGCTTTTGAAAAGCTCACTGGTCTTTGTAGTTGAATCTGTGCTTGAAATTCAACACTTGACTGAGGAGCCTTATACATGGTGTATGTGGGGGACAGAGGAAGGGTTGGCCATTAAAACATGATGTCAACCCGTATTACTTCATACAGAGTGAGATATGTAACTTATTATGTGATTTTCTAAGCTACCTTTTACTCCTGAACTAATTTAGGCTTGCCTAAACAAAAAGGGGAATACTTGTGCAACAACTATATTTTAGTTATTTAATTTGTAGGCCTATTAATTTGTTAACATTCTTTTCACTTTGACATAATGGAGAATTTTGTGTAGATCAATGACAATGACATTTCAATCCCACTACGCCACGCAAGAAAATGTGAAAAAAATCCAAGGGGATGAATATTTATGATACCTACTGCATATACATACACACCTTCCCTCACTCTCCATAGTCTGACTATGACCTCTGACAAAATCAAACGTCTCAACTGGTGACAAGATAGGTAGATATGTCCCAGCATGGATAAATTCATTTTTTTATTAAGGTATGATGAAAGAAAGAATACCTCCCCGTAAGAAACCCTGCCCTGTGAAGCAATATAATTACATGTAACAGGTTGTGTTCTCTACACAAGCGTCATCAAATATATTATATGTAAATAACATTACATTATTCAATGACAATAAAAATGTCAGTGTAATTTATTATTCACTCAAAGAGGGTAAATCACCGATCTGAATTACATGCTCCTGATGGTCTGACAGGAGATGGAGGAGCAACACACTAACTCCCCATCTTCTACCCTTGTATCACTAGGTGTCACTGTTGCACTTTAACTTACCAGCTCCGTGCTGCTGTCGGAGGATGGCCGCATTGCCGGGCCTTGGCGAAGCAGAGGACTTTGCTGCAGAGGCGGTGGTCATCGTGCTGGCGGGGAGGGGGCCATTTCCCGCCGGAGGAGGCACACGAGGCTTTCCCTGACCCGGCTCAGAGGTAGCCCGCCCCCCGGCCACCGCGTCCTTGCTGTTCCTCAGTGGCCATCTATTCTGAATGTGGGACACGGCCTCCTCGGCCACCATGCCATCACGCGGAATCACCCGGAGGGTGGCTTGAACCTTGTATTCCTGAGTCTCGTCGGAGTACAAGTCGGAAACTCGGCACTCGTACACCCCCTCGTCCTCCTTTCTCACCTTGGAGAGACTAAGCCTGTGAGATATGGCGCTGCCCTGTACCCTCACAGTCTACAAAGAGAAACAGAGAAAGGGAGAAATTGCTACATGCACAATATAACCTGTTGGTTTCGACAATAAATATGTCTATATCAAAGGAGACTATGTCGGCCACCCATTAGACTACTGCCACATATGTAGCACGTGATGAGGGTTTATGGGTTTGATAGCCTAAATCCTAAAGGCCTATAATCCCCAAAAAAATCCTAATCGTGTGGACGCAGTCTCAATAGAGAAATAACTTGCCGCTCCGCAGGAAAATGCAATAATGTCGCAGTTTAGTGGTGGGCCTAAACATGGCAGATTTAATGCTGCCTGTTGTGTGGCAAGTCTCTGGATACATTTCAAAACAAGATTAGGCTATATTTATATTATAAAGGCGACATGATAATGGTGAGCCAGCCAGGTTTGAGCGAACTGTACAAAATGGAGTCGTAAGTCTAGAAAAAACGATGCTTGGAAAAATGCCCACTTGCAACAGAGGCGAGGACAGTTACCACCATAGCTTGTGCTAAAATATTGTCCATCGACCTCCATAGCACCACTTGGCTATATGATGTGACTAGCCCTATGATCTTGAACAACGTTTATAAACATGTTATTACTCAAATGCATTATGGGACTTAACTGTGCAGCCATATACAACATTTGAAGAAATCAGATAGATATCTACACTATGATAAAGTTTTAGCGTGAATGCTTCAGCTGGATATGAGGAAACACAAACACTTACGCTTATTTTTGTGGCATCCTTTTGAGTGACCTGAAACCAGAAATTTGTCGAAGTGTTATGGTCAGCCAGAGACACAAGACTGCATAATACTCTCGTTAATAGTAATTACACTTTAGGATATGAGCTTCGACACAATTGGAATTCCATGTGCAATTTTGAATAGCTTTCGACATTGCACAATTGTTTCTACAGCTGCGCGCATTGGAATCAGCGCCATGGACAGCAACAGTTGCGTTGTTCCCAAACCTGCCCGAAACAGCGTGCATTGACATCAACACCATGGACAGCAACAGCTGTATTAACTCTCGAGCTGTCATAAATGATCGTTTGTGTTTTCCAGTGCATGTTTATTGTGCTACCAATAACAGAGCAGAAACTACAGATGGGGTTGTTCTGTGTCCCTGAGTCGATTGAAACAAAGGCACAGGTTGCGTAATCATGTCACAGTTATCCAACAGCATTATGGAATATTCCAACGTGGGCATTTCCGCTGCATGCATGAGAACTCTCCCTGAACTAATTTTAAAATCAAACAAGTGCCATTTGTATCATTAGGTGTGACGCACCCCCTCCCGCTCACCCCAATATACACACCCCCTACTTTAATATAAATGACCACACAGTGTTTATAATCTCCAGTATATCCTTTCACATGCTTTTAGTCGGCAAACATGTTGTAATCGAGTCCATCAAATAAATAGTGACATATGTCTTACATATGGCGATGCCATCATGAAAGGCCAGATTGCGCACAGCCGTAGCCGTAAGTGTCAATCACTTTTGGTGCAACTTCGAACATTTAAACAGAGCCCCTCGCAGTAGTTGCCCGGGAGCAGCCCAACCTGCCCTCCCCGTCATGGGGACAGCATTACCTTGGCTCTGTTCGCCGGAGCGCTTATTTGCAGTTCGTGTGCAAGTTCTTTAGGTGTTGTCTCCTTTAGGTACCACCACTGGATCTCAAGCGAGAAGGGCGATGATCCGATGGCCCGAAAGGCGCACGGCATCTCAACGTCTTCTCCCTCACTGACACTCACATCTTTGGGCACTTCAGTAAACGTAGCTAACATTGAGAAAAGAGAAGGTTTAGAGTAGATTACTATGTTGGAATAACACATTTACAAAGGTATGAGATTACGTAGCCTCATGACAGACAACTGACATGCGCTTTAGTGAGATCCGTTTCCACATTTTCTTTATTTCGCAATACAATCATGTTCAGGTTGCCATTCAATTTAAATATCAGTTTATAATAGTTTAAGACTTAAAATAAAATTGACAATGAAGCAATGACGCAAAGGTAGCCTACACAACTAGGCGTATTGGCTTCATGTGACCTGCGTACTGTGAACGGTGAATTGAAATGACCATGGCGTTTGATATAACCTGTAACGGAATACATACAAGTATTTGGTCACTATGAGAATACTAATTATTGTTGCCTTACGTGTTTTGAGAGACCATGTTCATCTTGCATTAGGCTTAGCATAAGTGAGGAAATGTGGACATTATGCAAAACTGCTGAAGCGCAGTCTTGACGTGTGTGCGTCTAATACTTGAATCCTATCAATCTATTCTCTCACCCATGTATCATTTAATCGACAACGTAATTCGTTTTTTCTTATAACGACCAAGTCACTGCAGCATAATAATGCGCTCGACTTCAAATAATGACCCGGTCCGGTCCATATCACAACAGCTTGAAATCCCAAATCTAACGACATGGGCTGTTCGATTGACAGCAATTGTGTTCACCATCAAAAGCACGGCATGCCACGACTAACAAAGTTGACTTACCATTTACACAGAATAACAAGGGTGCATTAAGAATTAAATAATAAAGGACGCCGTTGAGTCCCCGTTTTTCCATCTCATAGATATCCTAGGGTAGTTAGATTAGAGAGCGCGTAAAGACGGTCATTTGACCATAAATGTATCTTTATAACATCAACATTTCAATTTCCATGATGGGCAAGCGTTGGTCTCTGATCTGTTTGGTAATTCGTTAGCTTTCCCAAATATTCAAGATATTTCACAAGATCCAAATAACGTACTCCAATATGTTTTCCTGCCAGCCAGGCGAAAAACGTACAATCCAAAGGTGCGAACCAGAATACCCTCTCTTGATAAGTGAGAATGTTCTGCAGCTGCTCTATATTCTGTTATTATCCCTTTATAACTGTGATTTCTTATTTCCTAATGTGCTTCAGGTCGAAACCAAACTTCTTCTCGGCTGAAAGAAACCTGCTCATTCTGCTTTCCACATGAAGGGAAGGTTTCCCGGGCACTTCTCCAAGACCCATTACATAACCATCCTTGTGTCCGCTCCCATAAAGAGGACCTGCCGAGGACGAGAGTCCCGTGTTTTGTACTAAGACCTGGAGGATCAGTAGATAGTTCCCAGTTTCGCGAGCGGATCCGTCTGCTTTGTGTGCGAGTGCATATCAGTGAGGAGGCGCTTTAGCATTTCCAAACCCACTAACTTAGTGTGGCATGCGCGCGACGCCACCGATAGCCTGACGCGCGTTGAAACCTAATCAACCCTTCCCTCAAATCAACGAACGACACAACCTATGAGGACAATTCTCACAACCTGACGTCCAAACGAAATGCCAGCCCTTAAAACATATAGAATCAAGATGATTCATGCTGTTTTCTCTCCAAACTCAACAAGCCACTCTAAAATTAGCAGGAGCCGAGATGTGTATTTATTTAATGTGAAAAATAGGCCTACAGAAAAACTGCAGCGCTTTATACTTTTGTTGTTGCAGTATTGGTCAGCTGTCGCACAGCCTCTGGTATTATAACCACCGGGATAATCCGTATTCCCTCAAACAGACAATGTGGTAATTCGGATTAAAATCAATCTCACTATGATATTGAACCATTCAACACAGTCGTGCTCCTATTTAATCATGTTGTGCTATTTGCTTTGAAAATAAATAGGGAACTATGTCAATGTCACCCAATACATGTCATAACGGTTTATGGTTTGATGATTGTGATGATTGGTGTGACCAGCCTGCTGTGACACACACACACACACACACACACACACACACACACACACACACACACACACACACACACACACACACACACACACACACACACACACACACACACACACACACACACACACACACACACACACACACACACACACACACACACACACACACACACAGACCTTTAAGAATGTGTGCCACCAAGCGGTCCATACTCGGTGCCACCATTATTGCTTTAATCTAGGGTCTTTCTGAGATGCCTGGATGGTGCAGCAGACTGATCCCCTGGCTGAATCCTAAAACGGCTCTCCCAGCTGCCTAGCTGCCAATAATGCATTGCTTGTTCACTGAATTCTTCCCATTAGCACTTCACCCAAAGCTAGTATAGAGTGCTAGAGTCAGAGAGAATTGGGTGAAGAGGACATGAGAGCTAGAGAAAGGGTTTGCTGTGGGAAATGATGACTCTATTTTATAAGGCTGTGGGCGATGTTTCCACTAGTTTTAACAGTAGCGCTCAATTCATTTTGAATAAAGAGTCAAAAGTCCAAGGTTATGCTGGAAGGTTAATTTCAGTTCTGATGGCCTCATTGTTTCAATGGGCAGCATTGTTGCTGTGACTTGAGAATGTGTTAGTGTCAGGAGACTGACATTCTCTTTCCTTAACCAAAACCTCTTTACATGCACTTAGGGGCTCATAATATAATTTACAGCAGGCCTTGCACACACACTTGTACTTGCACACACATACTGTAGGTCATGGGTATTCAACTCTTACCCTATGAGGTTCGGAACATTTTGGTTTTCTGTTCTACCTGATAATTAATTGCACCCACCTGGTGTGCCAGGTCTAAATCAGTCCCTGATTAGAACAATCAAAATAAGCAGTGGACCTGGCTTCGGGGTCCAGAGTTGAGTTTGAAGGCTCTAGGCCACACTGTGGTTTGTGAGCGTGCTCAAACTGTAAAATGCCCCATGCTCAAACTATACAGTAAAAACATGTACTAGATGAACCAGGAAAAATATTTATATTTGAAAGCACATGAATGCTAATATGTTTATCCAATCAAGGGGGATTGTCAAACTGTGCTATTGATTACCTCATTGTAAAACGTCTTTACATGGAACAGCAAGTCCCTGGTCTTATTTGACAGTAGAGAAATATCAATAGATGAGTGGCCTTAGCTGAATAACAAAGGGCAGCTTGAGTCGAGCCACTGATTCCCCAAGATGGATCATGATCTTCAGCATTCCGAGCCCCCAGCAGCGTCGCTAGAGATCCACACCATCAAAACCAGCCATTATGTAGGGCTGACCTCAAATAAGGCCTATTGATTGTTTCATCAACACCCATCGTGGGCCAGAGGAGGACAGAATGTATTGCTCATATGTTATGAGCATTGACCTCTGCATTTACCCAATTGTTTTTTTCTGCAAGGGCTCCCAAGTCACAATCTCTATCAGCAATTGGTTCATTTTCACAAATTAAACAAAACAGTAAATTCTATATTAATTCTCTATTTCTGTAAAACGAGTAACAATTCTATTAGAGGCTCTCCTGGTTGCATCTGTGTGCTGATCAAAACATTCCTCTTCGTAAGACTAAGTAAGACATTCTTGGCCTATTAGAGCACACGTGGCTGAATGAGATTAAATTAGTTCAAATGAGTTTAAAGAGACATAGCTGAGTTTACAGAGACATAGCTGAGACATAGCTGAGTTTACACAGACATAGCGGAGACATAGCTGAGTTTACAGAGACATAGCTGAGTTTACAGAGACATAGCTGAGTTTACAGAGACATAGCTGAGACATAGCTGAGTTTACAGAGACATAGCGGAGACATAGCTGAGTTTACAGAGACATAGCTGAGTTTAAAGAGACATAGCTGAGTTTACAGAGACATAGCTGAGACATAGCTGAGTTTACAGAGACATAGCGGAGACATAGCTGAGTTTACATAGACATAGCTGAGTTTACAGAGACATAGCTGAGTTTACAGAGACATAGCTGAGACATAGCTGAGTTTACAGAGACATAGCTGAGACATAGCTGAGTTTACAGCGACATAGCTGAGACATAGCTGAGTTTACAGAGACATAGCTGAGACATAGCTGAGTTTACAGAGACATAGCTGAGACATAGCTGAGTTTACAGAGACATAGCTGAGACATAGCTGAGTTTACAGTGACATAGCTGAGTTTACAGTGACATAGCTGAGTTTACAGAGACATAGCTGAGTTTACAGAGACATAGCTGAGTTTACAGAGACATAGCTGAGTTTACAGAGACATAGCTGAGTTTACAGAGACATAGCTGAGTTTACAGAGACATAGCTGAGTTTACAGAGACATAGCTGAGACATAGCTGAGTTTACAGAGACATAGCTGAGACATAGCTGAGTTTACAGAGACATAGCTGAGACATAGCTGAGTTTACAGAGACATAGCTGAGACATAGCTGAGTTTACAGAGACATAGCTGAGACATAGCTGAGTTTACAGTGACATAGCTGAGACATAGCTGAGTTTACAGAGACATAGCTGAGACATAGCTGAGTTTACAGTGACATAGCTGAGTTTACAGTGACATAGCTGAGTTTACAGAGACATAGCTGAGTTTACAGAGACATAGCTGAGTTTACAGAGACATAGCTGAGTTTACAGAGACATAGCTGAGACATAGCTGAGTTTACAGAGACATAGCTGAGACATAGCTGAGTTTACAGAGACATAGCTGAGACATAGCTGAGTTTACAGAGACATAGCTGAGACATAGCTGAGTTTACAGAGACATAGCTGAGACATAGCTGAGTTTACAGTCACATAGCTGAGACATAGCTGAGTTTACAGAGACATAGCTGAGACATAGCTGAGTTTACAGTGACATAGCTGAGTTTACAGTGACATAGCTGAGTTTACAGAGACATAGCTGAGTTTACAGAGACATAGCTGAGTTTACAGAGACATAGCTGAGTTTACAGAGACATAGCGGAGACATAGCTGAGTTTACAGAGACATAGCGGAGACATAGCTGAGTTTACAGATACATAGCTGAGTTTAAAGAGACATAGCTGAGTTTACAGAGACATAGCTGAGACATAGCTGAGTTTACAGAGACATAGCGGAGACATAGCTGAGTTTACATAGTCATAGCTGAGTTTACAGAGACATAGCTGAGACATAGCTGAGTTTACAGAGACATAGCTGAGACATAGCTGAGTTTACAGAGACATAGCTGAGACATAGCTGAGTTTACAGCGACATAGCTGAGACATAGCTGAGTTCACAGAGACATAGCTGAGACATAGCTGAGTTTACAGAGACATAGCTGAGACATAGCTGAGTTTACAGAGACATAGCTGAGACATAGCTGAGTTTACAGAGACATAGCTGAGACATAGCTGAGTTTACAGAGACATAGCTGAGACATAGCTGAGTTTACAGAGACATAGCTTAGACATAGCTGAGTTTACAGAGACATAGCTGAGACATAGCTGAGTTTACAGAGACATAGCTTAGACATAGCTGAGTTTACAGAGACATAGCTGAGACATAGCTGAGTTTACAGAGACATAGCTGAGACATAGCTGAGTTTACAGAGACATAGCTGAGACATAGCTGAGTTTACAGAGACATAGCTGAGACATAGCTGAGTTTACAGAGACATAGCTGAGACATAGGTGAGTTTACAGAGACATAGCTGAGACATAGCTGAATTTACAGAGACATAGCTGAGACATAGCTCTTTCCACAGGAAGCCATCAAAGGTGGCGAATGAGCCATATGAGGAGCCTGCTTGTGTCAGGCAATCATCCGCAGATGTGCAGTCTCTTACATTTAGCCAAGGATCATGTTTAGTAATTCATGACCTTACTGCATGGCTGGCTGTTGGTGCTACAGTATCAGGGGGAACGGTGCCTCGGTGTGACATGGAGGCTGCTTCCTGTCTTATTCATGTCAAATATATGATATTAATGTGACGCAGACAATCCAGGCGTGCAGCTTCACGCAACACGGCTGCGTTCTCAATCCTGCTGTTCGTGCATTTTACGGAAGACAGAGCCTTTAATGTTTTTCATTTTACCTGAGTTGACCTACATTTTAATTCCCTTGATTGTGGTATTTTTGGGGGGGGAATTTGTTCCATCTCGATGCATTTCCAGATTTGTTTTATTTATTTATTATTATTATCATCATCATCATCTTCATCATCACTATCCTGTAGCATGCATTTGAAGGTTTTTTCATTGGCTTAGAATACGAATATGGACATAGACCTCCTCTTGAAGACTCAGCCAGAGGTTCTAGTAGGACGACCATTACACTAATATTGCACTGACCATGTCCTCCAATCTCAAGACCCTATATACTCCCGAACAGTGACAAGACTATGACACTGACTGACCTTGGGACAACTCAGTGCTGACCATGAGCCAGATTAGTAGAAAAATAAATTACATTCTCTGTTCTCCTGTGCAAATCTGCACATCTTAATCATTCCTATTAAAACAGCCATGGAATGAAAAAAAAAGACAGCTTTATGGTTAAGAAAATCCATTATATACCAAATACAATTCAAACAAGTATTGTCCACTGTATCCAGTGTATGTCATAAAAATAAACAAGTAGTAGCCTTGTAACTCTCTCTTGAATAGGCTTGTATATCTTACTGGTTGTTTGGCGTTATATATTCTATCCCTGACCTCACCAAATTCAATTTCTTTACTTTATATTGGACGACACAATTCCCAGACAGAATCTGTCTCTCTAAGATTTCATTGCAGGATGTTAGATTTGAGGACGAGTGAGTGAGAGAGAATGAGAGAGAGAGAAAAAAAACAATGTAGCAGCTTGTATATGTCTCCATGACACAAGATTTTTGTGTACAGCTTTAAGGATTAGAGAGCTAATCATTTCGAGTGTCACACATCACACCCTGACTGTTGATACACTGTCAGCGGATGGTGTCCTGTTCTCTTTGTTATGCAGAATTGAACCACACCATTGGTTGTTTTTAAATTGAGAGTTCTCCTCTTCAGTCAGAGGAAGGCCCTAAAAAATTGCCAATGACTCCAGCCACCCTAGTCCTAGACCTCTACCTACATGTACATATTACCTCAACTACCTCGACTAACCTCAACTACCGCCCCCGCACATTGACTCTGTACCGGAACCCCTATGTATATATCCTCGCTACTGTTATTTTATTGTTGCACCTTAATTATTTGTTATATTTCCATTTTTACTTTATTTTTTCTTAAAACTGCATTTTTGGTTAAGGGCTTGCACGTTAGCATTCCACGGTTGTATTTGGCGCATGTGACAAATGCCATTTGATTTGATTTGATTTGTTGAACTCAACAACACACATTCACACACAAAATAGCAAAGGCATTTCATCACCAGTATGCAACAATGTACACTTTCTCAAATCCCCAGCTCCGTTGAGAAAGAGAGACCGGTGGATATCAGTCGAGAGGAGAGATTGATGCATACCTTCAAGATACAGTAACTGTCATGATTCATTTACATGTTAACAACTAAAGCCTTTTCACAGCACTATCACGGTGATGGTTTCCATGCATTCACTGTACGTGGATGCGCAGTCTGGATTTTGCCGAGATAAGACTAAATGATGAGGTCCATTCCTTGTCAAAGCAAATATTTTGAAAGGGAGATGACTTTGAGATGCAATAATGTCAATAGACTCCAGAGAATTAGCTGTATTTTCATATAGAAATACCAGTGAAGTCGCCAGCGAAAGCTCTTTCAACGTGAAAGAATGGAGACTCATTATTCGAACGAAGCCTTGTTACGAAACACAGGCCATTTTGAAATAGTGAAGTGAGGGAGTAAAAAAATGTGTCATTTTAATTTTTATGAAATAAACTCTCCCTTTCGGCTTCCTTGTTTCTTCTGTTCCCTTGAATATGCCACAGGCTCCAGGAAAAAGATAACCCACTGAAGCACCTTTGATTAGGCGGAAATGAAAAGATGACAGTTTTAAGGCACAGGAAGCAGTGGACTCGGGATAATAAAAGGTTTAGGTAGCGGGCAGTGTGGGAAAGGCACCCTTTCTCCCGATGCACTCAGCAGGCCTCTTCACAGGCAGTCAATTACCTTGGTTAAGCGTGGGGAGAGGCTCTGCCAGCACCCCGCTGTGCATCCCCTAATCACAGCAAACTACTGGAGGAAGGGGAACAAAAGCACGTTGACATAGCGACAGACTGAGGCGAGCGGAGGGAGAAAATAGTCCAGTCTCTCAGAGGTTTTAGAAATGAGTCATGAAGACACTCTAAATAACATTGATCAAGTAGATACGGAAGTTATTTCATCATGACTGAGTAGGAGGAACACTGGTATAGAATATTCAATGTTTATGTGCTCTGACATCATGAGCGTAAATATGGTATTCAAACAATTGCAATTGTGGTTGATAATGTGTTATCTGGAAGCCGCTATCTGCAATTGTTGGAATACCACACTAAGATTAAATGTTTTCCAAAGCCTTCATAATACAACACTGTTTTTGACCTCTCCGTTTGGTTCAATATATTAAATACAGACATACAAGTGTGTCCTTCATTAAAAACCTTGAATTCATGGTATTCATTCTCTTTAATGTGTTTGACATTCAATTTGCTAGCTATTAGTCATACTAAAATTGGTATATTTTGGGTTCGCAGTCACAATAAAGACCTTGTCTAGAAAAAGGCCTTGTCACATTGCAGCACAAAGAGAAAGAAATATTGACAACAGAAATACAAACCATCACCACTGCTTTTCTCTTTATAGCGTTATATGGTATTTTCAAACATAATGTCGCACACCAGTTTCTGAAATTGCAACTTTAGTGGCTTTAAGTGCGTCTCTTTTCAGAGAAGTAAGGCAAGACTTTTTTCGAATGTCTTTATGTTCTCCTTCTCCTCTGTCTTCTGAGCGAGGGAACGCATCCTGATATTTATTGTCAGTTGGAGAGTCCCTGATTACTACCATTTGTTCTCAGCATGGGGAAACAAAAACAGCAGGCTCCTCGCCGCTGCATTATACAAGGAGTTGTCACTCTGTTTAGCAGACTGTCTTTTCTTCCCTCTTCCTTTATCCCTCTCTCTTTCACACTATCCCACTTTTAACTATTTGTCTCTGTCTTTGCACTCTTTTACCCCATCCATCTTTGTCTCTCTTTATCTTCCAGGTTCTAGTCAATCTCCTTACATACCCACGCATTCTTCTGTGGAAACTAGCACTCTCTCCCAGCTCTTTCTCCCTCAAACTATAGTTCTCTGCAAGTTCAAAGTATCCACATGACTAACTGTATTCAAAGAGTTATGCCCACACTTAAATTGTGTTTAACATCTATTTGTTGTTGTTCTAAGCGTGTACTAAACATATGATTTGTGTAGAGAGCACTGTGTTGTGCCACTCTAAGTGGGATTTTGAAGACTCCTGAGTCACCAGTTCTTCTTTGATCCGAGTCAGACAGGCTTCATTGAGATTATATTCAGCGATCCAATTTGTGAAAATGGTTTGCTGTGGTACTTCACGTGATTCTTATATAACCATGAATTGAAACATGACCTGGCCCGCTGTGTCCTCTGCTTTCATTAATAGATCACACCTTACGGAGATAGTCTAACAATGTTGTGATAATCAGGTGAAATAAGACACCCAAATACACATATCATTTCTCGGGTGACATTGTTGTCCATGTCCTGTCCTATTTTCAGGTGAAATGAGATCTGAGATGAAACTGCTGAGGAGATGTAAGGGCTTGAATTACGTTCTCACAGATAAGGTCATCACTAGTTGAACAGAAATATCAAACTGCAGTTTTAAGATGCTATTATGATGACTAACTTATTAGAGCTGTAACGGTGGTCCTCCTCCTCTTCAACCGAAAAGGAGGAGTAGTGATGGAACCAAGGCGCAGCGGGTTGTGAACACATAATTTATTTAAAGAAAACACGAACTCGACTATAAACTAACAAAACAACAAGCGGTGTAGACAGACCTGGACGACGAACTCACATAAACACGAAGAACGCACGAACAGGGAAAAATAGACTACACAAAATGACGATGTACAAAACAAACCGAACAGTCCCATATGGTGCGACAAACACTGACACAGGAGACAACCACCCACCACGAACACTGTGAAACAACCTACCTAAATATGACTCTCAATTAGAGGAACGCCAAACACCTGCCTCTAATTAAGAGCCATACCAGGCAACCCTAAACCAACATAGAAACAGACAACATAGAATGCCCACCCAAACTCACGTCCTGAACAGAAATAGGTCAGGAACGTGACAAGAGCTGAAGGTAGAATACCTGTATGCATAGAATGACGGGCATTTTAGGTTTGCCCCTTTGTGCTGGTGTAATTGATCAGTGATTTTGGTGATAAGTATTGATGATTGGAACCTCTCAAAGCTGTAAAATCCCATGTAACCACACTAATGGTGTGTACCGTTCCACAAGGTTATTTGCCAAAACCGCCTGAATCGGCAAAAATAACCCACCGCCTCTGGCTAACAATACATCATGGCTAGGCCTCAATCTAGGAAGTGTCCAATTTTATATCTTCAGTTACTGTGTCAATATAGAAAAAAGATATCCTGAGAATGTCCATGACAAGTCGTGGGAGAAGGAGGCGTATGAGAGAGCAGTGATATGTTTAACATGTAATAAGCAATGAATGCAAATAGCTTTCCATGCATTTCCATGCATTACATCTCAATCTACACACCACAGCACATGACTCTTTGACTCGTATGACTCCATAGCCCCCAGTTAGAGTGCAAAATAAATACAGGCGCCAAAGACACAACTATTTACAATACTGTACAAAGCTGACCCTCCTTTGCACTGTTTACTTGAAATCTCATTGTTTGTGGCCCCCTCCCAGTCTTGGTGAACTAAAAAGGAGTCTCTTTCAGGCCTTATGATCTTCCCGCTAAAGAATCATTTCCTTTTCATGTGTTTCCACTTGGGATAATGTGTTAGAACTTCAAAGCCTGGCCCTCATCTGCAGCTCAATACCTAGTCTTGCAACTTCCTCTGAGGCAAAAGTATAATATTATCATCACAAAACCACACCACGGCCTCTCGGTGCCCCACGGTTTATTTGCATTTATATTGATGGCGGCAGGCCCCTGTATAGCTTAACTTGGCACAAAGTATGATTCTAAAAACTGATAAGAGCAGCGGAGTAGGGAGAAGACAAAATGTAAAATCAAAAAAAGAAACGTCCTCTCACTGTCAACTGCGTTTATTTTCAGCAAACTTAACATGTGTAAATATTAACAGAAATGGAATAATGTGTCCCTGAACAAAGTGGGGGTCAAAATCAAAAGTAACAGTCAGTATCTGGTGTGGCCACCAGCTGCATTAAGTACTGCAGTGCATCTCCTCCTCATGGACTGCACCAGATTTGCCAGTTCTTGCTGTGAGATGTTACCCCACTCTTCCACCAATGCACCTCCACCAATGCACCTGCAAGTTCATTTCTGGGGGGAACCGCCCTAGCCCTCACCCTCCGATACAGGTCCCAGATATGCTCAACGGGACTGAGATCCGGGCTCTTCGCTGGCCATGGCAGAACACTGACATTCCTGTCTTGCAGGAAATCACGCACAGAACGAGCAGTATGGCTGGTGGCATTGTCAGGCTGGAGGGTCATGTCAGGATGAGTCTGCAGGAAGGGAACCACATGAGGGTTGAGGATGTCTTCCCTGTAAGGCACAGCATTCAGATTGCCTGCAATGACAATAAGCTCAGTCCGATGATGCTGTGACGCACCGCCAGAGACCATGACAGACCCTCCACCTCCAAATCGATCCCGCTCCAGAGTATAGGCCTCTGTGTAACGCTCATTCCTTCGACGATAAATGTAAATGCGACCATCACCCCTGGTGAGACAAAACCATGACTCGTCAGTGAAGAGCACTTTTTGCCAGTCCTGTCTGGTCCAGCGACAGTGGGTTTGTGCCCATAGGCAAAGTTTTTACCGGGGATGTCTGGTGAGGACTTGCCTTACAACAGGCCTACAAGCTCTCAGTCCAGCCTCTCTCAGCCTATTGCGGACAGTCTGAGCGCTGATGGCGGAACTGTGCGTTCCTGGTGTAACTCAGACAGTTGTTGTTGCCATCCTGTACCTGTCCCACAGGTGTGATGTTCAGATGTACCGATTCTGTACAGGTGTTGTTACACGTGGTATGCCATTGCGAGGACGATCAGCTGTCCGTCCTGTCTCCCTGTAGCGCTGTCTTAGGCGTCTCACATTGCAATTTATTGCCCTGGCCACATCTGCAGTCCTCATGCCTCCTTGCAGCATGCCTAAGGCACGTTCACGCAGATGAGCAGGGACCCTGGCCATCTTTCTTTTGGTGTTTTTCAGAGTCAGTAGAAAGGCCTCTTTAGTGTCCTAAGTTTTCATAACTGTGACCTTAATTGCCTACCTTCTGTAAGCTGTTAATGTCTAAACGACCGATCCACAGGTGCATGTTCATTAATTGTTTATGGCTCATTGAACAAGCATGAGAAACAGTGTTTAAACCCTTTACAATGAATATCTGTGAAGTTATTTGGATTTTTTACGAATTATCTTTGAAAGACAGGGTCCTGAAAAAGGGAAGTTTCTTTTTTTGCTGAGTTTAAAGAAGAAGATTAGTTATTAGCTCTCAAATACTGGGAATGGCTATCAATGCAAATAAATATAGAAAGTCAAGAATTACACACTGTGCAACGTTATCCACCTATTCGTTTCAGAACAGAAAAAAACGAAACAAAAACCATGAAACTGTTTCACTCATTCTCTTAAAGGATCCGCCCCCGTTTTTCAAATGTTTGCCGAAAATGACATACCCAAATCTAACTGTCTGTAGCTCAGGACCTGAAACAATGACATCCATATTCTTGATACAGTTTGAAAGGAAACACTTTGAAGTTTGTAGAATTGTTAAATTAATGTAGGAGAATGTAACACATTAGATCTGGTAAAAGATAATACAAAGAAAAAAATGTATTGTTTAGTATTTGTTTTGTACCATCATCTTTGAAATAAAAGAGAAGGGCCTTAATGTATCATTCCAGCCCAGGCGCAATTTAGATTTTGGCCAATAGATGGCAGCAGTGTATGTGCAAAGTTTTAGACTGATCCAATGCACCATTGCATTTCTGTTCAACATTTTGTATCAAGATTGCCCAAATGTGCCTAATTGGTTTATTAATCTTAATTGTTAATTTGTTTTCCCTTTTATGTTGTTCCCTCTGAAAAACAAGGACCAAACAGACAGATGGAAGCGTTGCAGCAATTCAGCTATGCAAATTGTGCCTCTGAGAAAAAGACAAACAAGAAGAGATACTTCACAAAATGATTTCCTTTGCCAAAATATGAAATCATAGACGAATTACAATGGCAAACATGCAGCAAGAGACAATCGATGATATTGCGTTGATTGTTTGAGTTCAATAAGATTGGACAAACAGAGATACAGGTGAGAGAGTGCCAAGTTTGATCTTGATTAGCCATTGTTTCTATACGATTAACTGGGATCCCCTACTGTTGTGAGAGTTCCCTAAAGTCTCAGCTACTCAGAAATCCCTCTAACATTGTATATTGCTGAACAATAGTACATAATTACAATCATACACACAATATACACAGAAGTATGTGGACAGCCCTTCAAATTAGTAGATTTTGCTATTTCAGCAACACCTGTTGCTGACAGGTGTATAAAATTGAGCACACAGCCATGCAATCTCCATAGACAAAACATTGGCAGTAGAATAGCCTTACTAAAGAGCTCAGTGACTTTCAATGTGGAACCGACATAGGATGCCACCTTTCCAACAAGTCAGTTAGTCAAATTTCTTCCCTACTAGAATTTCCCCGGTCAACTGTAAGTGCTGTTATTGTGAAGTGGAAACATCTAGGAGCAACAACAGCTCAGCCGCAAAGTGGTAGGCCACACAAGCTCACAGAAAGGGACTGCTGAGTGCTGAAGCGCGTGGTGTGTAAAAATGGTCTGTCCTCGGTTGCAACACTACCGAGTTCCAAACTGCCTCTGGAAGCAACGTCAGCACAAGAACTGTTAGTCGGGAGCATCATAAAATGGGTTTCCATGTCCGAACAGTCGCACATAAGCCTAAGATCACCACGCACAATGCCATGTGTTGGCTGGAGTGGTGTAAAGCTAGCGGCCATTGGACTCAGGAGCAGTGGAAACGCGTTCTCTGGTGTGATGAATCACACTTCACCATATGGCAGTCCGACGGACAAATCTGGGTTTGGCCGATGCCAGGAGAACGCAAACGGCCCAAATGCATAGTGCCAACTGTAAAGTTTGGTGGAGGAGGAATAATGGTTTGGGGCTGTTTTTCTTGGTTTTGCCTAGACCCCTTAGTTCCAGTGAAGGGAAATCTTAACGCTACACCATACAGTGACATTCTAGACGATTCTGTGCTTCCAACTTTGTTGCAACAGTTTGGGGAAGGCCCTTTCCTGTTTCAGCATGCCATTGCCCCCGTGCACAAAGCGAGGTCCATACAGAAATGGATTGTTGAGATAGGCGTGGAAGAACTTGACTGGCCTGCAAAGAGCCCTGATCACAACCCCGTTGAACACCTTTGGCATCAATTGGAAAGCTGACTGCGAGCCAGGCCTAATTGCCCAACATCAGTGCCTGACCTCTCTAAACCCTTGTGGCTGAATGGAAGCAAGTCCCCGCAGCAATGTTCCAACATCTAGTGGAAAGCCATCCCAGAAGAATGGAGGCTGTTATAGCAGCAATGGGGGGACCAACTCCATATTAATGCCCATGATTTTGGAATGAGATGTTCAAGCAGGTGTCCACATACTATTGGTCATGTAGTGTAGGTTAGTGTGTGACATACTGTGCACTAGATTCCATTCTATATAGAGACTAGTCAAACAAACAAATACATGCAGACTTTCTGCCAAAAGAGCTAAACTTTATCTGAACATTTGTACATTCATTAATGGCACCAAAGCACAGAAAGGAGTATAAAATGGCAGCATTTATTGCCAAATGTACTGCATTTCATTTCAGGCCTCATTACTTGATAGAGGCTATGGAGCCAAACCAGCAGTGCACCTTAGCTATTTGTATAGCTGTGACAGTGGGGTGGAGGTGACTACCATGGACACAGATTGATTGGCATATTTTCAATATACATGAGAGACAAAGGGGATGGGGAAATCATCACACATTTATATTGTACTCTTTCTTCAGATGAAACCTTGCTGATAAAATGTGACTCATGTCCTTTCTCACTGACATTATTCACAGCTTTCCTTCATTCCACAACAGAAATGGTCCCACAATCCGCCATACAGTTCTACCTTTGAGACAGATCATAAAATAATTAGACACAAGACCTTTACAGACTGCATAATCCCCATTTCCCAAAAATGGAGACTAGCAAATGTGCAGTGTGGTGTGACACCAGAAAGTATTCAGAGTAGTGTGTTGTGGGAACAGTAGAAGGAGGAAAAGAGAGATGATGAAGAAGTGATGAAGAAAACCATGGTTCATGGTTTCATGGTTCATATTTATTTATCTGAGTATTTCTGGCATTTTGCTCGGTGCCCAAAGCTTTTAGGGTCTCACAACCTGCTTTAAAAACAGAACTTGACTCTTCAGTCTCCACCCGTCCTCTCCTCTCCTCCTTACTATGCGTCGTTGAGAGAAGATGCCATTGCCAGGTCATCATTACGTTATCAACATTAGCAGGTTAAACACAAGCACAATTATGATTCTGGAGTCAGTCTTGCCGCCAGCATTACTGATGGACTCTGTGAAATAATGAATTTGTCAATGGGATAAAAAAAACGATAAAAAATCACTTGCCTAGTTAAATAAAGGTTAAATAAAAATATAAAAAAATGTAACACTGAGCGTACAAAATATTAGGAACACTCTTTCCATGACGTAGACTGACCAGGTGAATCCAGGTTGAAAGCTATGATCCATTATTGATGTCACTTGTTAAATCCACTTCAAATCAGTGTAGATGATGGGTAGGAGACAGGTTAAATAAAGATTTTTAAGCCTTGAGACAATTGAGACATGGATTGTGTATGTGTGCCATTCAGAGGGTGAATGAGCAAGACAAAAGATTTAAGTGCCTTTGAATGGGGTATGTTAGTAGTTGTCAGGTGCACCGGTTTCTGTGTGTCAAGGATTGCAATGCTGCTGGGTTTTTCATGCTCAACAGCTTCCTGTGTGTATCAACAATAGTCCATCACCCAAAGGACATCCAGTCAAACATTGGAGTCAACATGGGCCAGCATCCCTGTTGAACAATTTCGACACCTAGTAGAGTCCATATGAATTGCAACTGCAGTAGTTTGATGATATGGATTGTTTATTTTTTGAGTGATTTTCAATGCAATGCATTCTGGCCAGAAGCTGCTGCATACAGTCTCCAGGTATCTTTCAGGCTTGGGCAGCTTAACGCTGACTGTACACCTTTTTGGTTCGAACGGATGATCTCTGCATGTGTAGGAGGTGTGATGGTGTGCGGGTGCTTAACTAACATGGCTACCTTAGCATTCTGCAGCGATACGCCATCCCTTCTGGTTTGTGCTTAGTGCAACTATCATTTGTTTTTCAACAGGACAATGACCCAACACACCTCCAGGCTGTGTAACTGCTATTTGACCGAGAAGGAGTGATGGAGTGGTGCATCAGATGACCTGGCCTCCACAATCACCTGACCTCAACCCAATTGAGATGGTTTGGGATGAGTTGGACCGCAGAGTGAAGGAAAAGCAGCCAACAAGTGCTCAGCATATGTGGGAACTCCTTCAAGATTGTTGGAAAAGCGTTCCAGGTGAAACTGGTTGAGAGAATGCCAAGAGTGTGCAAATCTGTCATCAAAGCAAAGGGTGGCTACTTTGAAGACTCAAATATAAAATATATTTTGATTTGTTTAACACTTTTTTGGTTACTACATGATCCAATATGTGTTATTTCATAGTTTTGATGTCTTTGCCATTATTCTACAATGTAGAAAATAGTAAAAAAACAACCTTGAATGAGTAGGTGTATCCAAACTTAGGATTGGTACTGTACTTTCTGGACAATAGTCTGGGTGAGTATACATATGATGCTATAACAAATGGCAAAATGGGACAGCGTGTATTTGTGATTTAAGAGTAACCATAGCAACACCATTCTACAGAGTTTGTGATAAAGCACTTAAGAGGTAGCTTTTTCTCCATGAAGAATCAGATGTGGCAGGACAGATTGCCAACTCCTTGCTGGAAAGTTTGCCATGAAATATCAACTGACCTGAACAGACATTACACTCTGGGATTCGCTGGTCAATACTGTACCTGGCTCCAGTCGCTGTTTTTATTGTTAATGGTTACTGAGATTATGATGGAGAAGAAAAGCATACATTATATTTTGATAAATGTTCCTGCCATGCAATTTCAAAAAAGAGAGTAACAGGACAGAGAGAAAAGAGAGCAATGGATTTTTTTTCTCTATATGTAGTATTAAAGAGAGGGAGGAGAATAATGATGTGGTTCTGTTGCTGGGACAAGATCCCATTAATATATCAGTCAATTATTTAATAAGAGAATATGAGATCAACGGTTGCCCTCTCAGTGCAATCCATTCCATCAGGAAGATAACTACTAGGCTCTCCCTGCCTGTACATGGACCAGATTGCAGATGCCGTCCCTTTACACTTAAATTTTAGCTGGGATTGAGGGAGGATGAGGCAAAGATCAGCGTTATGGGACTAAAGACCTCTTATTCCCACCATATCCATCACTGATATACGTGTGCAGTTTGGGTGCTGGAGAAGGTTTATCAGACCACACTATTGTCAAAACAATTGCTGTGGCAACAGGTTACTGTCCTCCCCTTCCACAGCCCACAAAATGTATCAAAACACTACGATATACTATATCCAACACACATTTCAACCTAGTATCACGTTAGGGATAGTTTGGGAATATTAGCGCCACAATTCATACAATTTGAAAGGTTCTCTGAATGCTGGGCTCCCAATGGTTGTGAGTAATTAAACTACTGGAATATTCAAAAGGTTGGTAACACCTTACTAACTATGACATTTTATGACGAGCTAATTTCTAAGACTATATTTACATGGTTTACTTTAATTCTATTTTTCAATATTATTTTAATGTTTATATGAAGAGTGCATGGCCAGGCAGCATATGGTGTGGACTGCTGGGAGGCTCCAGGTGGAGCCTGTACACAGGGCCATGCAATACAGAACAGAACAGAGAGGACGGGAGGGAGGAGGACAGAACAATGAGGGAACGAGGAGAAGAGAGGAGAGTAAAAGGAACAACAGAGGTGGACAGGGGGAGGAGAGGGAAATGGAAGACAGTAGAGAAGATTGCCAAGAGCTGGGGAGAGGGTAAATAACGAATGTAAAGGTTCTAGAAGCAAGTTGGCGCTGTAGTGTCAGAAGCTGTCTTACAGGGTCCTGACCAATTTTTGGTATTTTTTCATGTTTATTTTTTACGCTGATCTTAACTTTGTTGTACATTTCCTCTGACCGATAACAGCTTCTGGACATCAGAAAAGCGATCACTAACCTCAATTTGGATAAAAATGTCTACTTTAACGTTCAATGAATACTATAGACGTTCTGTTTACTCCAGACCAGGCCGTAATCCTGGGCTCCAAAAAGGAATTTGAATGCCGGACGGCACACTCGGGTAAGACAAAGGGAGGAGGGGTGTGTCTCTTTGTTAACAACAGCTGGTGGATAATCTCTAATGTTAAGGATATCTCTAGTTTTTATGGCCTGAGTCATGATAAGCTGCAGACCATACTATTTACCAAGAGAGTTTTCATCTATATTTTTCGTAGTTGTCAACTTACCACCAGAAACTGAAGCTGGCACTAAGACCTCACTCAACGAGATGTATAGGGCCAGAAGCCACCAAGAAAATTCTCATTTGGAGGCGGCGTTTCTTGTGGCAGGTAATTTTAATGTAGGGAAACTAAAATCTGTTTCACCTCAATTTTACCAGCATGTCACCTGTGCAACTAGAGGCGACAAAACTTAACATCACCTTTACTCCACACACAGAAACTCATACAAGGCCCTCCCTCACCCTCCCTTTGGCAAATCAGACCATAACTCTATCCTCCTGCTTCCTGCTTACAATCAAAAACTCAAACAGGAAGTATCAGTGATGCGCTCAATACGGAAATGATCCGATGAAGAGGATGTTAAGCTATAGGACTGTTTCACTATCACAGACTGGAATATGTTCTGGGATTCATCCGATAACACTGAGGAGTTTAGCACATTAGTCGCCAGCTTCATCAATAAGTGCATCAATGACATCATCCCCACAGTGACCGTACATACATACCCCAAGCAGAAGCAATGAATTACATGCAATATCCGCACTGAGCTAAAGGCTGGAGCTGCTGCTTTCAAAGAGTGGGACACTAATTCGAACGCTTAAAAGAAATCCCACTCTGACCTCCGACGAGCCATTTAACAGGCAAAGTGTCAATACAGGACTAAGATCCAATCCTACTACGCTTGCTCTGACGCTTGACAGATGTGGCAGTGCTTGCAATCTATCACGGATTACAAAGGGAAACCCAGCCTTGAGCTGCCCAGCAACACGAGCGTACCAGATGAGCTGAATGCTTTCTAAACTTGTTTCGAGGCAAGCAACACTGAACCATGCATGAGAGCACCAGCTGTTCAGGACGACCGCGTGATCTCGCTCTCCATAGCCGATGCGAGTAAGACCTTTAAAAAGGTTAACTAACATTCGCAAGGGACTAGGACACATACTCAGAGCATGCACTGACCAGCTGGCAAGTGTCTGCACTGACATTTTCCTCCTATCCTTGACCCGGTGTGTAATACCAACTTGTTTCAAGCAGACCACCATAGTTCTGCCCACCAGCAGACCGTCCCCATGCCCAAAAGCGCCTAAATGACTACCGCCTGGTAGTGCTCACGTCTGTAGCCATGAAATGCTTTGAAAGGCTGGTCATGGCTCACATCATCAACATCATGCCAGACACCCTGGATCCACTCCAATTCGCATACTGCCCCAACATTTCCACAGATGATGCACTCCACACTACCCTCACTCACCTGGACAAAAGGAATACCTATGTTAAAATGTTGTTCATTGACAACAGCTCAGCATTCAACACCATAGTCCCCTCCATTCTCATCACCAAGTTCCAGTACCTGGGACTGAACACCTCCCTCTTCAACTGGATCCTGGACTTCTTGACGAGGAGGGGGGGGGGGGGGGGGGGGTAGGCAACAACATCGCTTGGTGTGGCAACTGCAAGGCACTCGACCGCTACGCACTACAGATGGTGATGAGTACAGCCCAGTACATCACTGGACCGCTGGGGCCGAGCTCTCTTACATCCAGGACCTATATACCAGGTGTGTCAGAGGAAGGCCCAAGAAATTATCAAAGACTCCAGTCATCCAAGCTGTAGACTATTCTCTCTGCTACCGCACAGTAAGCAGTAACAGTGGACCAACTCCGGAACCAATGTGACCCTGAACAGCTTTTACCCTCAAGCCATAAGACTGTTAAACAAGAATGCTAAATAGCTAATCAAATGGCTACCCACTAATGTGTATTGTCTATCCTGTTACCTAGTCACGTTAACCCTACCTACTGTCTATGTACATAGATACCTCAATTACCTCGTAACCCTTCACATCGACTCGGTACTGATACTCCCTGTATATAGCCATGTTATTTTTTACTGTCACAAGCTCGGATACCTCCTGCGATTCAACTTGATGTTTCGGCCTGTTGTTTCAAAAGTTTTATTTTGTTTCATTTGGTATTTTTCTCATAAGTGTTTGTTTCAAAACCTGCTACCAACTAGCAAGCTAATTAGCTAGGTTGCAACGGAGCCTGCTTCGCCTGGAATAGCTAACAAAAGTATCCAGCACTGTTGAAGCTGTGTTTATTACGCTCTTGTCCGGGATAATTGTGGGATTCAATGACATTATGAAGGGCAGCTCAGAACAGCTAAAGATGAATTTTAAAGAACTGATTGGGTCTCTGCTTGACACCAACACACACCCCATAATATCTGTCCCTCTGCCCTCCCTAAATCGTGGCATTGAATGTTTCAGCAGATGTTTAGCCCTCCATAACTGGCTACGAGACTATTGCAGCTCTGTGGGTGTAACATTTATTGACAATTTTGATACCTTCTGGAAAAAAAGCTCATTTTATAAGGAGGATAGGATCCACCCAAATAATGTGGGTTCCTGGATCCATTCACAGCATTAGAAGGCTGCGTTGAGACAATGACTTATCAATTACCCAAGCCCAGCTCAGTTAATCCCTACCATTGTGTCGTTGAGTTGTCATAATAGTTCAGTAAATGTACATTAACCCAGGGGCATTGGAAGACACAATGTAAGTATCCTAACTGCCCTGAATGTCTCTGCTGATCCTACAGCTATTGTATGCAGTAATCATGTGCCTATGAACCCAAGTTATACTGTTAGCACTGAGGTCGTGTGCCCTAGTAGGAAGTCCACTGTGTGCAGCTCACCCTGCACTAACATAAAAAAAACATGAGCATGTCTACTTCTGCTAAGCTTCCCAGTAAAGCAACGAATACAATCAAGCATCCCAGAAAGTGCTAAAAGTAGCCCACGTTAACATATGTAGCTGAAGAAACAAGGTTCATTACATAAATAATTTGCTAGTAACAGATTACATTTATATTCTGACTATCTCTGAAACTCACTTAAATAATACCTCTGATGATACAGTGGTAACAATACATGGTTATAACATCTACAGAAAAGACAGAAATGCCAATGGTGTAGGTGTTGAGGTTTATATTCAGAATCGGATACCTGTAAAGCTTAGAGAAGATCTCATGTTAAATAATGTTGAAGTAATATGGCTACAGGTTCATCTGCCTCACCTAAAGCCCATTCTTGTAGGAATATGCTATAGACAACCAAGTGCTAACAGTCAGTATCTGGATAACTTGTGTGAAGTGCTTGATAATGTATGTGATATCAACAGAGAAGTTTATTTCCTGGGTGATTTAAATATTGACCTCCTTTCATCAAGCTGCCCACTCAAGAGAAAGCTTCAAACTGTAACTGGTGCCTGCAACCTGGTTCAGGTTATAAGTCAACCTACCAGGGTAGTTACAAACAGCACAGAAATTAAATCATCAACATGTATTGATCACATCTTTACTAATACTGCAGAAATTGGCTTTAAAGCAGTATCCAAATCCATTGGATGTAGTGATCACAATATAGTAGCCATATCTAGGAAAACCAATGTTCCAAAGGCTGGGCCTAATATAGTGTATTAGAGGTCATACAATTTTTGTAGTTCATCTTTGTCACGACTTCTACCGAAGGTAACTCCTCTCCCTGTTCGGGCGGCGCTCGGCGGTAGGCGTCTCCATCGGTGCTACAACGGTGGAGAGTCCAGACCAAGTCTCCACCGTGCGCATTCCTCAGAATATGCCGATTTGGCTATCGCCTTCTGTAAAAGAAAGCGACCCAATTACCACCTCATCGACGAGGGGATTGTGCGATAAATCTCCTGGTAGGCGCTGCACTTCCCAGGAGTCACGTGTATATGGAGACATACATATCTGATATCATACATAGATGAAAATTACAGGCCTCTCTCATCTTTTAAGTGGGAGAACTTGCACAATTGGTGGCTGACTAAATACTTTTTTGCCCCCTGTATATACAGGGGGTACCGGTACCGAGTCAGTGTGCGGGGGTACAAGATAGTTGAGGTAATATGTACATGTAGGTAGGGGTGAAGTGACTATGCATAGATAATAAACAGCGAGTAGGGAGGTGTCTATGTAAGTCTTCCGGTAGCCATTTGATTAATTGTTCAGCAGTCTTATGGCGTGGGGGTAGAGGCTGTTAAGGAGCCTTTGGGTCATAGACTTGGTGCTCCGGTACCGTTTGCTGTGCGGTAGCAGAGAAAACACTATTTGACTTGGGTGACTGGAGTCTCCGACAATTTCATGTGCTTTCCTCTGACACCGCCTATTATATACAGTTGAAGTTGGAAGTTTACATATACTTTAGCCAAATACATTTAAACTACGTTTTTCACAATTCCTGACATTTAATCCTAGTTTAAATTCCCTGTCTTTGGTCAGTTAGGATCACCACTTTATTTTAAGAATGTGAAATGTCAGAATAATAGTAGAGAGAATTATTTATTTCAGCTTTTATTTCTTCCATCACATTCCCAGTGGTTTAGAAGTTTACAGACATTCAATTAATATTTGGTAGCATTGCTTTTAAATTGTTTAACTTGGGTCACACGTTTGGGGTAGCCTTCCACAAGCTTCCCACAATAAGTTGGGTGAATTTTGGCCCATTCCTCCTGACAGAGTTGGTGTAACTGAGTCAGGTTTGTAGGCCTCCTTGCACACATGCTTTTTCAGTTCTGCCCACAACTTTTCTATAGAATTGAGGTCAGGGCTTTGTGATGGCAACTCCAATACCTTGACTTTGTTGTCCTTAAGCCATTTTGCCACAACTTTGGAAGTATGCTTGGGGTCATTGTCCATTTGGAAGACCCATTTGCGACCAAGCTTTAACTTCCTGACTGATGTCTTGAGATGTTGCTCAATAAATCCACATAATTTCCCCTCCTCATGATGCAATCTATTTTGTGAAGTGCACCAGTCCCTCCTACAGCAAAGCAACCCCACAACATGATGCTGCCACCCCCGTGCTTCACGTTTGGGATGGTGTTCTTCAGCTTGCAAGACTCACCCTTTTTCCTCCAAACGTAACGATGGTCATTACATTTACATTTACATTTTAGTCATTTAGCAGACGCTCTTATCCAGAGCGACTTACAGTAGAGTGCATACATTTTACATTACATTACATTTTACATACTGAGACAATGATATCCCTACCGGCCAAACCCTCCCTAACCCGGACGACGCTATGCCAATTGTGCATCGCCCCACGGTCATTATGGCCAAACAGTTTGTATTTTTGTTTCATCAGACCAGAGGACATTTCTCCAAAAAGTACGATCTTTGTCCCCATGTGCAGTTGCAAACCGTAGTCTGGCTTTTTTTATGGCGGTTTTGGAGCAGTGGCTTCTTCCTTGCTAAGCGGCCTTTCAGGTTATGTCGATATAGTTCTCGTTTTACTGTGGATATAGATACTTTGTACCTGTTTCCTCCAGCATCTTCAGAAGGTCCTTTGCTGTTGTTCTGGGATTGAGTTGCACTTTTCGCACCAAAGTACATTCATCTCTAGGAGACAGAATGCGTCTCCATCCTTAGCGGTATGACGGCTGCGTGGTCCCATGGTGTTTATACTTACGTACTATTGTTTGTACAGATGAACGTGGTACCTTCAGGCATTTGGAAATTTCTCCCAAAGATGATCCAGACTTGTGGAGGTCTACAATCTTAAATCTGAGGTCTTGGCTGATTTCTTTTGATTTTCGTTTGAAAAACGAGTTTTAATGACTCCAACCTGTGTATGTAAACTTCCGACTTGAACTGTAGGTCCTGGATGGCAGGAGGCTTGGCCCCAGTGATGTACTGGGCCGTACGCGCTACCCTCTGTAGCGCCTTACGATCAGATGCCAAGCAGTTGCCATACTAGGCAGTAATGCAACCAGTCAGGATGCTCTCGATGGTGCAGCTGTAGAACCTTTTGAGGAGCTTGGGACCCATGCCAAATATTTTCAGTCTCCTAAGGGGGAAAAGGTTTTGTCGTGCCCTCTTCACGACTGTCTCCACAACTGGCCCATCTGGAAGTCCAGGATCCAGTTGCAGGGGGAGGTGTTTAGTCCCAGGGTCCTTAGCTTAGTGATGAGCTTCGTGGGCATTATGGTGCTGAACGCTGAGCTGTAGTCAATGAACAGCATTCTCACATAGGTGTTCCTTTTGTCCGGGTGGGAAAGGGCAGTGTGGAGTGCGATTTAGATTGCGTCATCTGTGGATCTGTTGGGGCGGTATGCAAAATGGAGTGAGTCTAGGGTATCTGGGAGGATGCTGTTGATGTGAACCATGACCAGCCTTTCAAAGCATTTCATGGCTACAAACGTGAGTGCTACAGGGTGGTAATTATTTAGGCAGGTTACCTTTTCTTCCTTGGGCACAGGGACTATGGTGGTCTGCTTGAAACATTACAGACTCGGTCAGGGAGAGGTTGAAAATGTCAGTGAAGCCACTTGCCAGTTGGTCCGCGCAGGCCTACTTATCAATGGAATAGATTAATACATACCCTAATGCATGGCTGGCTACTACTGCCTGCATTTATTCCAGACACAGATTTAGATGAAGATTGGCTAATTCGCTTGCCCAATATATTGTTTCACTTTCGAGAGGAGCAAAATGTTTCTCTCCCGACACTTATGCCACAACATTTGTACAATCAAACTAAACTATCTACATATGTAATTTTATTTTCTTATGATCTGTTGCTCTGTAAACATGCGAGAAGAAATAATAATAGGAAGAAGCATGGGCTTGGATCACTACAAAACGACAGACGTCGTCAGCAATGGAATAATTATACGGACAGAGAAAGTAGGACTGCTAAACAGCACCAAGTAGACAGACAATGTAGGCCTGCTGAACAGCACCAAGTAGACAGACAAAAACAACCAAATGGCCTCAGGAAAGTCTACAGAAAAGAACTAGATGATGAGATACGGATTCTGATTCGTACATGATGTTTGGAGAAGGGGTGACTTGTGCCCTGAGACGTGACTGTGAGTGTCTGAAACAGCCATGCGCATGTGTCTGTCTTGGGAAATGAGAGCAGACGGAGAGTGGCTCTTTCTAATCCAATCGTTGCAGCAGGCCCAACTGAAACATCGCCAGTTTCTTTACCAGAACTAGCCCATAGTTGTTTGGAGCACACAGTGCTTCACACAGTTTGAGGAAAAGTTCTGGCAGTTAAAAATAACTTTTTATCCCCGAAATACAGATAATTGCATAAAAATACTTGTGTCATAATCGTATTTGGAAAATTCTCCATATCTGTTACAATAGTTGTTTTGTCCGAGTACTCGGCACACCCTTGTCCGTAAGTAAGCACTTTACTGTTAGTCTACACCTGTTGTTTAAAAAGCATGTGACAAATAACATTTTATTTGATCTTCAACAACTGTCTATCTTTCTACACATTTTTCCAATTAGATCATTCTATCCGTTGTGGGCAGGCTGGTCTCCAGCAGTACCCTGCTATATTCAATATTTCTCCTAGATACGTCGGGAGGCGATTGTGAGTCAATGCCGGCCCTGCCACATTGGCACCGGTCAGCAGAAGCTCATTTCTGGTACAAAATGTAAAAATAAGCTTTTCTATTGTGACAGTCGAGCTAAATGCACAGCTACCTGACAGGATGTCCTCACGCCAAAACGAACTCAACCTCTACATGTTCACGCTAACATTACCACTCAGGGACGAACATCTCAGCAAGGCAAGGCAAGGCTGACTCAACATTTCACCGTGTGGTGAAAAGGACGTGAACATGTTGGTCTGTGTGCCTTGGAGTCATCCTTGGGTGAAATATTGTGAATTACAGTTAGAAAATACCCACGGTGTATTCTTTGTTGTGAATACAGAATGTCCTTCCTTGTTTCTAAAGAAGGTCCTTACTTGTCCCTGTCTCCTCTCTACACCAAAGTTCCAATTCACTTTCACCTTACTCTCCTCCTCCTTTTGTGCACTCTGTATTCAGCCTCTGTATTCTCCTTTCCTCTACTCAGAATCTATCACTAGTCTTAATCAGCAGATTTTTCCTCTTTTCATTGAGATATTTGACACTGATCATTTGTATCACCAGTTAACTGGGCATTTAAAAGCCTTTAAAAGGTCTATTGTTTCTAATGAGGTCGAGCAATAAACCCTGAAGAGAATTAACTGCATTGCTTAGTACTGTCTCTTTTCTCCACTCCCATTTCCTATAAAACACGGCTCTTTGGGAAAGCTGCTGAGAAGAGGGCTCTCTACCTGCTGGCACCACCTAGCAATCTGAGGAAAGTTTGAGCTTTACTGTTTCTTCATCGACACAATGCATTTCATTAGCTAATCTTTCAGAGTAGTCTCACTTAAAGGCTTAGGACCCAATTCAAGCAATCTAACTAACATAATGAAAAAAACTGCATCAAAGTCTGTCTGTTTAAGCTAAAGACTTCCGTTTTTTTTGCATGGGCTGCTGTCTCAAACCACCGCATCCGCCGATGTTGGTATGCTACAGACATTTTCGTGAGAAGACCAATTTTTGGTATGTTTCTTAGTCTGACAAACACCGCTGTAGCTCGGCGGAAGGCCGACATAGGCGGATATGGTGTGTTGGGAAGCAGCCCATGTCTCTATCTTAAACTGACGGATTTTGATGGTAATCTTTTTGTTATGGGGGGGGTGGACCATGACAAAAAGTCCTAAGACGTCCTAATATTGTCCTTGGGGACGTCCCGGAACAAACTGAGAAGGAGACAAAACTTCCTCTGGACCATGACACAACGTCCTGGCGACTTTAGGTAAGCATTTTGTGACATCCTAATGACTCATCTTTGTTGCAGGGTACCACCATTACACAACATAAATGAGATGTCAGATTTCGTCAAAACAAGTCATGCATATCCAACTTCTGAAAGTCCAAACAATTTGTTCATTCATTGAGGTTTAAAAACATTCGGTTCACACTGGTTGGTTCTTGGGCCAAGCAAGTTGCAGCTAGGAAGTAGGCCTATAACAGCGTCGATTTTAGGACTGAATGGAGGACAATACAGTGCATAAAGGGCCCGTAATGGGACAATACATGAGTCAACAATGTAAAATTGAAACAACCTCTTGTTCTTCTGGCTTACCTCCCTTTTTTTACAGTAGTGTAGTGAGGCAATGTTTTTTCAGTGAGGCTGACGCATCAGCGCCGACAGAGTTTAGCCTCTCTGCTAACGTAATCAACGTGAAGATTTCAGGGTGAGAGCTTTAAGGTCATCCTCCATTATTCCAGGTTATTGCTACTAGCTGTGAGCGAGAGTTTTTGTGGCTGGCTCATTTGTCACCGCGTCAGCACCCCCACCCTGCTGTCACTCCACTACGCTATATGTGTGTATGTCACAGCAAGGGCCTCAACTGTAATTGCATCCCTAATCTCACAAAAGATTCCCCCCTACCCCATCAGAAACCTTTCCTGTATGTCACCTACTGTAGAATGTCGGCATCCATGCATAGAGGAGAGGATAGAAGGAGGGTAGGGACTTTTTGGAGCAACAGGCAACAACTTAAAAAAAAAATTAAGATAAACTATGCTTTTCTTCATTTCATAGTAATAATGGTTGTTTAATTAAGTAAATATAAAAACTCTGCAGGTGAAAAAGATTATGTATTACAAATGCACACAATAGTCTAAAATTGACACAACTTTCCGATGTCCTGAAAATGTATCTAAAAGACAAATATTCTTTGCTCTTGTTCAAAGGAAGTATTAGCTACAGCACACAGAGCGCATTGCAAATAAAGATCTGAAGGCAATTGAACGCTCTTTGCATAGAGGATGGTGCAGAAACAATTGAAACTCTCCAGAAGATGCAATCATTTCAGTCTAGTCATGATTGCAAAAGTGGATAATATAGTCCTTTCTGCCAGACGCCAGACTGAATATGGTTGCATGTGCGTTTATGAAAAATGGTTTAAACTATATTATGCTATTATGTCTCTCTTCTCCAGACACACTTGATAGGAGTACCGTGTAAAGAAGATATGAGCGTGGATGTCAAGCAATGCTCAATGCTAGCAGTATTGTCTATGATGCTAATATTTTCTTAATCAAACAGAAGGCCACAGTCATCTGAGAGTTTAAACAATATCATATATTTTGACAAACAAAAGTGAATTGCGGCATAAATGGTTGAAAATACACACACCTTGAGAATATCTTATTTTTTTGTATTTCTTGCTGGTGTACAGTATGTGAAGGTGATGGCTGATGGCTAGTCTTGTTGCCTCATTGAGTTGTTAAGCCCCTGGTCCACCCACCTTCCATATCGACATGCTCCCCTCAATCTGTGTCCATTTCATTGATTGTTTCAGAGGTACTCAAGCTGAAAAGGCCAATTGGAGGCAGAGACCTGAGCAAGATAAAGGCTAACTCAAAGAAAATACCTTTACATCTATTTCAATAGAAGGAGAGTTGATCCGGATTAAGTTGATCTACGTGCAGTGAAAAAATAACATGGGCTTTACTCACTTTTCTATGCCGTTTTGTAATTGGTCAAAATAATTGGTCAACTTAAAACTTCTTATTGCTGGGGGCAGTATTGAGTAGCTTGGATGAATAAGGTGCCCAGAGTAAACTGCCTGCTACTCAGTCCCAGAAGCTAAGATATGCATATTATTAGTATATTTGGATGGAAAATACTCTGTGAAGTTTCTAAAACTGTTTGAATGATGTTTGTGAGTTTAACAGAACTCATATGGCAGGCAAAAACCTGAGAAAAAATCCAACCAGGAAGTGGGAAATCTGAGGTTTGTAGTTTTTCAACTCATCGCCTATCGAATATACAGTGGGACTTCCTAAGGTTTCCACTAGATGTCAACAGTCTTTAGGACCTTGTTTGATGCTTCTACTGTGAAGGAGGGGGGAATGAGGGCTCTTTGAGTCAGGGGTCTGGCAGAGTGCCATGAGCTGACCACGCACGTTCACGTGAAAGTAAGCTTGCATTCCATCGCATTTCTACAGACAAAAGAATTCTCCGGTTGAAACATTATTGAAGATTTATGTTGAAAACATCCTAAAGATTGATTCTATACATCGTTTGACATGTTTCTACGGACTGTAATGGAACTTTTGAACTTTTCGTCTGCTCGCGCCTCATGATTTTGGATTACTGGGCTAAACGAGTGAACAAAAAGGAGGTATTTGGACATAAATGATGTACTTTATCGAACAAATCAAACATTTATTGTGGAACTGGGATTCTTGGGAGTGCATTCTGATGATCATCAAAGGTAAGTGAATATTTATAACGCTATTTCTGACTTCTGTTGACTCCAGCATGGTTTTGTTGTCTGAGCGTTTTACTCAGATTATTGCATGGTTTTCTTTTTCCGTAAAGTTTTTTTGAAATCTGACACAGCGGTTGCATTGAGGAGCAGTATATCTCTCATTCTGTGCATAACACTTGTATCTTATATTAAAGTTTATGATGACTAATTCTGTAAGTTGATGTGTCTCTCTGCAAAATCACCAGATGTTTTGGAAGCAAAACATTACTGAACGTAATGCACCAATGTAAACTGAGATTTTTGGATATAAATATGCACTTTATCCAACAAAGCATACATGTATTGTGTAACACAAAGTCCTATGAGTGTCATCTGATGAAGATCATCAAAGGTTAGTGATTAATTGTATCTCTATTTATGCTTTTTGTGACTCCTCTCTTTGGCTGAAAAAATGGCTGTGTTTTTCTGTGACTAGGTACTGACCTAACATAATCGTTTGGTGTGCTTTCGTCGTAAAGCCTTTTTGAAATCGGACACTGTGGTGGGATTAACAACAAGTTTATCTTTAAAATGGTGTGAAATACTTGTATATTTGAGGAATTTTAATTATGAGATTTCTGTTGTTTGAATTTGGCGCACTGCACTTTCACTGGTTGTTGTCAAATTGATCCCGTTAACGGGATCTTAGCCGGTCTCAGCCATAAGAGGTTAATGTTTTTGCGAAACTTCCTGGTCTCATTTGATCAAGTTTACATGAAGAAATTACTAAATTCTTTCATGGTTTGATTATGAGCAAGGGTTTTTGCCATTATAAAGTGTGACAGGTAATGATAAATAGAGTAATCATGGAGGCATAATGAGCCTGGTTAAGAGATGCACATCTATGTATGCAACACAACAGAAAACGGGAAACGCTGTCGATTCAAGACATTATCATTTTACGAACTTGTAGCATTGCTTATAATCCGGGTTGATTCATCATAACTCATATATAACTCATACATACCATACATAATGCAGGACTCATAATACATGTAATTCAGCTCTGATTTCTCAGTTTGTAGTAACAGTGACACAGAGCTTGCAGTTATCTAAGGCATTCTTGGGTTTGAATGTACTGTATCCTGGAACCAAGGCGCTATCTACATTTAAAGCTGGTGCTTGTCTGTGTGCTGGAAATGAAGAGAGAGGTAGTGGAGGGGAGAGAATCCAGTGAATCGCTAAAGGCATTTTAAATGTGTTTAATTGCTTTCTTTGTTTTACCTATCCCTGATGGTCTCTGACAGCACATGGAAATACTGCATTTGGAAAGGCACACCTTTGAGCTGTTCACCACATCTCTATTTCTTACTTATTTTGAAGTCGTGTTCTGACAGATGATGTCATGTAAATATGATGGAAAGGTTTTCACTGTTAAATGCTCTCTTGCTCTTACCAATACACACATTTTACATTCGTTTTCCCTTTCAATGAACTTATTCTCTCAGGTCTTAATTCAAGTTCAAGAAAGCATAACAAATCTCAGGTAACCTGTCACTCCTAATCAATTAGCTATGTAAATCATTCCATAAAAAATACAATGTTGAATTATTCACTCCAGTTCAAATTTACCCGCCACCTACCCCATTTAAGACTGGGATGGTGTTGTGTCTATGGATTTGCTTTGGTTTGGGTGTCTCTTGCCCAGGCTGTGCCGACTCTACCCAGTAAAGTCTGTGCTAATTGGAATCCCATTGAAGCATATTTACTGTTAAAAAGTCCAAAACATGTTTTTGCACAAACTTTAAGATGTTTGTTTTGAGATTCTTGCACGGATTGTAATGGCCAGAGGCATTTTGTGTTCTGGAATTGGTCTGAATATGCGTGGAGCTGTGTAACACATGTGAGAAACACGGGTAAAGGTATTTAACTTGAACCATTTTAATTATGTTTGGCTGCTCTATGCTAAATTTATGATGTAACTTAATTTGCTGCGCGATTGTGCCACTAGGTTGCCCAATGTTGCATCAGAATTTCTCAATTGCCTTAACATTTCTAAGTAGAGAGAGTTAATTATTGGTATCGTCTGCAAAAATATCACACGCTGTGCAAGGAGACCTCATATCAAGTGTCCCAACCATAGCCTATGATTTGAATATGATCCAACGGCCACAATGTAATGATTTTGATGCATCTAGTGGACTCTTGAAAATACAAGAACCATCAGTAACCCTTAAGCCCACTAATTACTAGGTAACAACTAGATAAATACCTACTAACAATGAAGCGGTTGCTAATACCATGTAAATACCAGATACTTGAAGGTCATCTAACACTCTTTATCAGGATGATTGACTTGAAGGTATTTATGTGGTAGGTATGTGGTAATAAATAAATGAAATATCACAGATGTTGTGACTAGGTGTTTACATAGTAAGTACCTTGTCCTTACTTATAAGGTCCTCAATACTAACATTTTGGACTAAAAAGATGCTATATAATTACATTTTGTTACTTTGTATTTACAAAGTAAGTATGTAGTACTTGCTTGGTTCCTAATAAGTACATTTGGGACGAAATAGTTACCATGTTTTACATTTTTGTTACTAGGTATTTGCCTATTTATTACCTAGTAATTACCGGGCTGTAAAATGAAGGGTTACCGAACCATCCTTGATTCAGCTAACCAAGGGATTGATGATCAGTTTAATGTTTAGGTGCTGCATAGGTAAGAACAAAATTGTTCACCCATGTAGGTCCCAAGGACCAGGATAAGAAACCGTGTCTTAAAAAGACATTGTTATTTTATCTGTCATGCTTGAATTCGCCACAAAGTTGATCCATATCTGAATGAGAAAACAAAGGAAACTAAAAACATCCATAGTAAGGAAAATGTAGGAATGCAAAACAACACACCTTTGTCTGTTCTTAATTAAACGGAGGTACTTGGGCTTAGGCACACATTACCATAAAGATGGGCATTTAGAAGCATAGCTGCACAGAATAAAAATCTAATTTCTTCTCCTTCATGGTTTGTGTCATCCAAATGATCTCAATGTTTGCCTTTCTTACTCGTTGTCATCAGGCTCTGCGTCAAACAGGCAACTAGATAAACCCAAACAGAATACAGTTTCTATTTTGCTGTTGTGTACTTCAGAACTAACAGAACCCAGTGCTTCTGGTCTGGAGGTCAGTGATGTTTTTTTCTTCTTCACATGGTTAATGATGATTGTTAATGGAGTAAAGCTACACTGTAAATTCACACTTGGAGTTGCCTGAACATTGGTTGGCTACAAGTGCGTTTTCTGGAACAGAAGAGGGGATATTTTGATCCTGTTTAATGAGGGGTTGTAGATATTAATCATGAAGCAATAGGCTAATAATATAGTAGTACCCTGATAAATGACTGTATCTCCCTGAGCTCCTCCAGCTCCACGTACAGCCGTAGTACTAATCTCATTTATCTGATTCTCAAACATGAGGGGGGCGGAGAATTTCAAATATTTGCCCATTATAGATAATGCTTTGGTCAACACTGTTGCTCTGAGATGAGGAGGGGTCACAGCCCTAGGGTATTGTGACATCTCATAATAGAGATGTAAATGACGCCAGAGGTTTTGGACTGTTGAGAGGTTAAAGGTCAAGTGAAACACCATGACCGCTCAAAGCTACTGGACATTGACTCACGGCTATTGATTTTCCTCACAGTAAACCAACATTGTCCACCCAAAGTTACTACCTTGTTCAGTCTATAATTTTGGCCAAACTTCCAAATACACGGCCAAGTACATGCCGTACTGTAACTGTCTATTCGTAGGATGTGCAAGAAATTGTAATGACATTTGTAGTACTGTAGACAATAAGCAAGCTGGATAATATCTCAGTTTGTTGAGAGCACAGGAAGTGTTCCCTGTACCAGTGTAAAGGTAGCATTACCTATTCAATATAGTACAAGATCCTAGTCGCAACCTGAGGTATAATATGCAGATGAAGTAGGATAATGGCAAATCAACCCCCTGCATGTCCAAATAAATGGCCAACAATACACTCAACATTGTAGAGTCCAAGCTGGCATGCCCCCTTTTTACATCTCACTGCAGCGGCTAACCCTGAACAACCCATAACCACTCAAATACCGTAGCAAGCGTCACCTCTGCACAAGTCTCGATCCTGTTTCATCCGTAGTAATCTCTCTCACCTGCCAGGGAGGTTTTCCAGCTCTCTTCCTCCTTAATGTTGTATACATTCAGCGAGGTGTCTTCAAGTTTACCGTCACACACCACAGTTCATCAGTGGTCGTCTCTCTTCCCTAGCAGCCCCCCTCCGAATACCCCACAGCTCACTCAGACATTCTCCTCACTACACACAACCGACACACATATATGGATATCCAGTTATTTTCCCCTAGTCCACAGTGCTTTGTTACTGCCATTTTTCTTCTCTGTTTTGTTCCACCTCTGCTTTGGGTGAGAGAAAAGATTGAGATACAATTAGATTGCCATCATAATCTCTCCTGTATGGCTCCGCTTGGCTGGCTATGTGCTAGGTTGAGCGAGGAAGGTAATTGAAAAGGACAGAGGCTTGTGTGGTGTCTGAGGAATGTGTGTGGGTTCCTCTCCGCACAGAAGGGCCTTGCTAGGTCAGGGCCTGCTGCCTTTCTGACAGTACACGCAGAACCTCAAGGCTTTAAGGAGTAACACAAGCAGCCTTGTGTGTGGGCGTGTATGGGTGTATAGTTTTGTATAATAATAGCAAGTAATTAAAGGTTTGTAATACGTTTTAAAATGTCATAAACTACCATTTGCATACAGAAAATCACCTATTCATGACACATTCAAGGCAGGTTTCGACAGTATGCTAGTGGTGGCGAATAAAAAGCACTTTACAGAAATTCGCAATTGAGTGGGACAACGTAATCAGGAAAGACTAGCAACACCATTAGCCCATGCCCCTAAGTGAAGTGAGCACCACAAATAGACACATTGATTATAACGGTCAAAAGAATCAGGCTGTGTGAGTAGGGTCCTTGAGTAATTCAGACTTCTATGAATTCTACGAATTGAACACGAGTACATTTAGAGAGATAGTACAAGTACAATACATAGATATTTGTTAAAAGGTCTAACTGCATCAGTCTCCCTCTTTCTCTTTGTCTGGAAAGTCATGGTCCCCAGCTGTCATATGTCCCATCCATCAATCCTTTGCTTTCTGTCATTGGAACGGAGCAGTATCCTGAATGAAATGGGTCCAGGCAGGCTGCAGAGCTAACGAGCCGTGCCTTCTGTTCTAACCAGGAAGACAGAGAGGGAGAGAGAGGGTTCAATTGGTCACCTTTAAACCGCAGCTTTATTTGCATGCACGGCCCATCATTCTTGGCGGCTAACCACTGCGGGGTAAATCAAGGCCCTTGCGGAGAATGAAAAGTGTCTTCTGAGATAAACCTGGAAAGGAATAACAGCGGTGATCCCGCCGCTGGTGTATTTCCACTCAATGGCCGGTGGATATAGCGACTGCATAAATAAGACCTGATTTCAGCCCTTCCATCCTGTGCACTTAGTCTATAACCAGGACCTGTGGGAATGAGTACATTGCAACCGTTGAAGTGTACAGACTACGTAATGAGAGGAATTGTTTTCATACTGTACCCTAACATTGATACAGAATGTGTACGTTACTTTCAAGTGTGAACACTTGAACACGTGAACACATTTCATACTGCCTGTGAATATCCTTCATCAGCTAATATGGACATGGTATGGGACAAGGTATGGAAAAGGTCCAGTACGAAATGGCCAAAGTGAAGTTAGTTATAAGATCCGTAAGTACTGTAAAGAGCTGTGCTAATGTTTCACAAATCTTCACTCTCTTCTCACATACAGGCTTCTGTACTATTAAGTCTTCTTCAAGTGACCATGAAAAGACTCCAGGAAGTCTCAACCACAGAGCTCCCAGTTGCTTCCCTGTCCACGTCTATAAAAGATAGGATTCACAGCTTACCTAGACTACCATCATCTAAAAAGACAATAGAAGTGTTCTTCAAGGATGCTCTGACACACAAATGAGGTATTTCACTGGCGAAAAAAAGAAATCAATAGGAACGTTTATGAAAAGCTGTATGTCTAGGAATGTGAGAAAAAAATGCTTCACTTTTGGCGTTTCAATTGTTGTTCTGCCTCATTTTGTAGCGCCACACTAAAAGGTCTTGCTTGTTCTGAAAATACATTTGTTTTTTCTTCTCTAATACAGACATTTGCTTTCCAGTACCAATACAAAATCATGAGAATAACAGTTGACAAGTTGCTCTGCCTAGTTTAAGTCTTGTGAATATATGCTGATGCACTCTACAGTTGGGTGGATAACAGAGGTAATTGATGAACCTTTATTAATTAATCGTGATGTCGATGAGAGACAGGGAGAGAGACACCGCAGCCCGAGTGATGGCTGTATCCACACTCCTATGTTCATATATCAGAACAGGGCTTGTAAAACACGTTCAACTTCTTGTGTGTGTGCATGTCTGTCTGTCTGTCTGTCTGTCTGTCTGTCTGTCTCTGTCTGTCTGTCTCTGTCTGTCTCTGTCTGTCTGTCTCTGTCTGTCTGTCTCTGTCTGTCTGTCTCTGTCTGTCTGTCTCTGTCTGTCTCTGTCTGTCTCTGTCTGTCTCTGTCTGTCTGTCTGTCTCTGTCTGTCTGTCTCTGTCTGTCTGTCTCTGTCTGTCTGTCTGTCTGTCTGTCTGTCTGTCTGTCTGTCTGTCTGTCTGTCTGTCTGTCTGTCTCTGTCTGTCTGTCTGTCTGTCTGTGTCTGTCTGTCTGTCTGTCTGTCTGTCTGTCTGTCTCTGTCTGTCTCTGTCTGTCTGTCTGTCTGTCTGTCTGTCTGTCTGTCTGTCTGTCTGTCTGTCTGTCTGTCTGTCCATGTGTGTGCATGTGTTTGATCCAGGACTGCTTGTGGAGAATATTTAAATGCTCAGTTTAGACTAGTGCGGAGGCCCTCTGGGCCTGGGCTGCAGGCTTCCCTTTGTCTGGATCACTCATGGCATTACGCATCAGAGGATTTACATAATGCAGGAAAGGATTCAACTCAGGTAGACCAGCACCAATAAATCACTCTCTTTGGGAAAGGAGAGATATGGTGAGAGAGGGAAAGAGAGAGAGAATGAGAGCGAGAGAGAGTGTAAGGGGGGTTATACTGCCAAAGCCAGAAATAGCTTGCAATCAATTAAGATAAGCATTCTGAACACTCTCTAAGACAGATGCATGCTCATTTTGAAGCTCAGTGCATGGGGGACCCAGGAAACTGCCTGTCATGATGCTATTCTTTATTTCTATCTCAAACAGCATATTGTAGAGAGAGAGGGGATTAAACATCTCTCACAGTGTGCAGGATCAAAACCTCCCAAGATCCTCAGTAGGGACTAATGATGTTATTCACTGGCAATGGGCTTATGTCAAAACAATGTATGGGTTCAAGCCACATAATAAAACCAAGTCTAGAAACAGGTATAGACTGAGCCTGTATTTTCCTCATTATAAAAGGGGTGGTTTGAGCCCTGAATTCTGATTGGCTGAAAGCCATGGTATATCAGACCGTATCCCACGGGTATGACATTTTTTTTTTTTTTACTGCTCTAATTACGTTGGTAACCAGTTTATAATCGCAACAAGGCACCTTGGGGGTTTGTGGTATATGGCCAATATACCACGGCTAAGGTCTGTATCCAGGTACTCCGCGTTGCGTAGCGCGTAAGAACATCCATTAGCTGTGGTATATTGGCCATACACCACACCTCCTCGGGCCTTATTGCTTAAGTATACCACGGTTTGTTTGTTGTGTACCATCGTATGTTTTTCTTCCTTCTGCGATACCGGTACTGCTACATTCAGTTTGTCATCGAAAATACTACACAAACTTTAACAGATGCACTGCTCTTTTGTTGAGGTATTGTGGTCACTACAATATATGACCGTAGGTAGACTATAAAAAAGTATGTAATGTGTGTAGCACAATAGCAATAGTCTTCTCCAAAGCACTATAATGCCTCCAAACCACTGTCGGTTCAACCACCTGCCACCACATACCTGGCAGGATCTTGGACAGCTCCTGACTCCCGCAGCTGAAGCACTTTGCAATCACCCAGCTGCATGGGATTGAGCAATCAACCTGGCAAGACAAAAGGTTAAATGAGTTTGAAGTCAGCAAGCTGAGCTGAGGGTCTAATCACACAATTGTCTGTTCTCTCCCTCCCTACAGGTACAGTACCTCACTGGATGCCTCAGCTGTAACACTCCCTTGAACCCCTCTATCCATCTTGGGCCGACCTCCGCATAAATTTGCCTACCCTAAATCTAAATTCTTCAGATCGAGTGCCTTTTACTGTATATTTGAGTCCTGTTTCCAATAAATCCTGAAACAGCTCCTGCATTAGCTACAAAGTGTTACACCAGTTTCAACCAAATATGTTTGGTATCCATTACTGGGAATTACAAGATACTTACTGTTTGGTTTAGCAAAGAGAATTTCCGACCAAACTTAGCTTGGCGATGCTGTCTTTGTCCTCGATTTGTGGAAATAGGAGTCTCATGAAATGTCTGTGTCGAGTTGCAGGGGGTCCGTTTGAATTGAGAAAATGCACCGTTATCAAAATAAATACGTTTTTGTTTTTGCTCCATGAAGTAATCCAACAATGTGTACACTGCCATCTCGTCTAGTTGAAGTCTTTTGTCATTGATCGAGATGCTGCATGTCGTGATGACAGACACCTGTCTTGATCAATGAGAGAAGACTTGAAATAGACAAGATGGCGGCATACTGTGCACATCAATGGATTACTTTAGGGAGCAATAAAAGTAACTCCTAGTAATGGAAATACTTTTTTTTTGGGGGGGGGGGGGGGGGGGTTAAATCACATTATCTGGTGGAACAATCTGTTGCTACACCTGCAGTACCTTCTTGGTAGGCAGCATTTATACTACTAAGTCCAGCTGGCAATCATAACCATATCCATGGAATTGCTTATATATTCTTAAAGAGACCAAGTTTGCCTATTTCAATCCTTCCCCTTCCTGTTGAAGACTGAATTCCATCAGTAAGAATATTCCGCATTTAAAAATCCACTGCCTTGCAGTAATATGTTTGAGTGTTGAGTTAGATAACATAGGTTTATATGTCAAGGAGAGAACAGAGGACATGCAAACCTCAGCTTTTCATTGTTTATTACAATCATTCTGAAACTATTTCTTCCCAACACTGTGTTCTGCAGTCTGTGGGTTTTATATTCTTGTGGATCAGACTTTGGAATCCTGTAGGGGACATTTGGACTAATATTCCCAACTTCATGCTTCATTTTGGCCACTGCCTGCTTCCAAACACAATCCCACTTTGGCCTCTGTCCCCAACCCGGGAGCTGATGTGTCAGTTACTGAACATCTAAAATGATCATCAGCCCCAGACCCAGTCTCTGGTTCATGCACCATGCCACTTCCTGTAGCCAAACAATCAGATTCTGATTTAACACTGTTGGGACTGGCCTCACAACACAACACAGCAGTAGGCTACACTAACAGAAAGGACAAAGCTATTACATCCAACTATGTTGGAAGAAAAATGTGATAATTTGGCAGCATTATGCAGAACATTATGAAACACAAAATGCACATAATGTGGTTCCCAAGTGAAGTGAAATATCTGAATAAAATCAACAAAGAAAAGCTGGATCAATATGGTTAATGACCATATCTCATTTGTAGATCTTTATGTCTAATGTAATTGCAGTAAATGTAGAGTTGCAACAGTTAGAGGTTATGTAAAAGGCAAATGTTCCATTCATCACCCTTTGAGCAACTTGTCTCAGACTTGCTCTAATGGACTAGCCAGCATTCTAACCCTGTGTAAACTCAAAGTCCACTCAGCACTAAATTGCTACCAGTGAATGATAATTGCTAAAAAGTTGCTCAAATGCTATGAATGACCAAACAAATCACTTTGTCTGCTGCTCTTGGTGGAATGAGGCTAATTTATGTCCCAGCTCTAGCCATAATGTGTGATTATTTGCTCACCCCCCCCCCCCCCCCCCCCCCCCCCCCCCCGGCCCCTTGCCACTCTGCTGAGTGCCTTACTTAACCCTCGCCTGACATCCAAAAGCAAGGGGAAGTGGCATGGCTGCCGTACATGAAAAATGAATGTGATGTTTTGACTGAGTAAACACCTAATTTTGCACTTTTGCAGAATTGTGCGATTCATCTTTAGGGTTTGCCTGAGAACAGAGGGACTTCCTGGGGTGAGCTTGGCTAGTCTGTTTTCCAGTTGCAGGGGGAGAAATAGGGAGAGGAGAGAGAGAGGTAATGAAAGACGGAGAGAGAAAGGAGAGACAGAAAGAGGAAGAGAGGGAGAGAGAAGGAGTGTGAGAAACAAAGAGACAGAGAGAGAAGGAGAGAGAGAGAGACAAAGAGAGAGAGGGAGTGAGAAGTAGTGTGAGGGAGAGACACAGAGGAGAGATAGGTAGACAGACAAACAGACAATTTGGCTAGGTGCCAATTTCTCTGTAAAGTCAAACTGAGCTGAATGCCACTTAGCAGCATCATGCTCACGACACATAGTGAATGAGTTATGTCTGCTTTTCACTTTTTGTGTAATCTTTGGGAATATTAGCTGTGCTGACTAATGCTGATGAATGAGGGAGAATTACATTGCAGTGGTTTATGTTCATATTACCTTCCAGACAGGAATAGTTGGTTTGAAATCGATTGGGGAGTATTATCTGGCCTTGTCAATTACTCATCCCTGCTATTCATTAAAAAACATAAACGTTTAAAAATGTCCTTGTTAGCCCTCCTAGCTAGTCTGTCATTTGATATTAATGCTCCTGTTTACCAACAACTCGGTATTACAGCTTGATAAAGGTCTTATGACTGCAACTTGCGACCGATTAAAAAGTTTCACAGGAAGCAGGAGAGGTGGTGGTGTGAGCACTTCCTTTAGCTCCAAAGTGTTACCACCATTACATCAAAACATACTGGAACATTAATGAAAAACATGAATCATAGAGGAGCCCTGTACCTCATAGATGTCACGTGACTGTATCTTTGTGTCTTCATCTCCATTTTTACAGGATCATATCCCAGGAGAAAGAAGCCCACTGAATTGTTGATGAGGGTTGCGCAAGCTCTTCATTGTGCAGGCCCCTGCCTGGATTCTGGGTTTGTATGGGCCAAACTTTTTTGAGGGTGGGCTACGTCTGACAGGCTACACGCTACATGCATTCATAATAGTCATACGTCCAATGTGATTAGTAGAGCTGGGTAAACTTTTGTGGAGATTAGTGATGGGTCAATGAGCAACCTGTCTACTGCAGGCTAAATTGTATTCCCAATTGGCTTGATTCTCTCTAACTTGCCTGTGGATGTGGATCTCTCTCTCTCTCTCTCTCTCTCTCTCTCTCTCTCTCTTTCTCTCTCTCTCTCTCTCTCTCTCTCTCTCTCTCTCTCTCTCTCTCTCTCTCTCTCTCTCTCTCTCACTCACACACACTCCACAGAGCACTGAGAGAATCGGCAGATGGATTGATGATCATAAATAGTGCTCATAAAGCATACTGTGTAATATGTGAGTGAGGTCCTGATGAATGTCTTTCTCTAGGCTAATGAATGTCAGCTCAGCACTGGGGGCCACAGCAGCCGGCCCGGCCATGTTAGCATACCCCAGAGGCGTCTCACTCACCATAGGCCAACCACCGCCTTTCATGTCCCTCTAAACAAATAGTAAAAACAAATCAGTTAAAAGGCTATTATAGACATTTGTAGGGGCGGACTGGGAGAATTAATCCGCCCTGGAATTTTATCCACACCAGCCAACACCTCTAACTCACCTTTTTTTTCCTCCCTGTTGTGCTGTCTATCTGTCTCAGCATCTTTTCTGCTATCACACGTGACTATTTTTGTCTGTCTGTCTGTCTGTCTGTCTGTCTGTCTGTCTGTCTGTCTGTCTGTCTGCCTGTCTGTTTGCCTGTCTGCCTGCCTGCCTGTCTGCCTGTCTGCCTGTCTGTCTGTCTGTCTGTCTGTCTGTCTGTCTGTCTGTCTGTCGGCTTAAGCCTTAAACGTTATAAAAGCCAAGCTAACGACTTAGGCTATATTGCAAATGAGTGCCTGGCATATGTGTTAATTACAGGGCTCCAGACTAACATTTCCTCCTGCTGTTACTGGTGCAACTATCTTTTACAGTTGGTGGCACCAGCCCATGATTTAGTCAAACCCGAATCATGAGTCATCATATTATAAAGTCATTCATAGTGCTTTATTAAGAAGTGTATTAATTGGACTACAGAGGTGTTGAATAAATAATTTGTTTCATCTAACACTTTCAAGCAGGAATGCATGATTCAAGATATTTTGATGTGCAACCTAATAAAGTGATTGGCATGAGTTTTGGGATGTCATTTAGACTATAGTTGCTATATTTTACTGTCAAAATATGACTCCAGAATATCCAGAATTTGTTTATCCAATAGAGAGGAATTAAATACGTCTTTATGGAATCCCGTGTGATCCCATGTGGCTCAGTTGGTAGAGCTTGGCACTTCAATGCCAGGGTTGTGGGTTTGATTCCCATGGGGGACCAGTATGAGAATGTGTTTACTCACTACTGTAAGCCTCTCTGGATAATAGCTTCTGGTAAAATGTATGAACATGAACAGTCAATCAAATATATTTATGAAGCCCTTTTTTCATCAGCAGATGTCACAAAGTGCTGTACAGAAATCCAGCCTAAAACCCCAAACAGCAAGCAATGCAGACGTAGAAGCACGGTGGCTAGGAAAAACTCCCTAGGAGGAAACCTAGAGAGGAAACAGGCTCTGAGGGGTGGCCAGTCCTTTTCTGGCTGTGCCGGGTGGAGATTATAAGAGTACATGCCAATTTAATATTAAAGGCTAATTAATTTGGGGTTCAACACCTGAGGAAGTGGAAACTCAAACACGTTAAAGATGAACTCCAAGATCTTAAGCACAACAAACGTATAACATATTTCACAAATTGGATTTGTAACATATAGCACAAATTGCAACATTCATGCTCCAACAGTAAATGTAATGTCCTAAATATATCTTCAAGATGTAGGCTTCTACCCGTGAGACCTGGAGGCCTATTCCCTCGCAATGGCCGGTGTGCATTTCACGTGCACAGCTCCATATCGCAAAGCCATATCAATTATCTTGGTTGTAAAATTGTTGCTATTGAGCTGAGTATCGTTTTGACCCTTAGGTCTTCATCGGGGATCCAGGTCTTCATCAGGCATGTTCGCCTGATGAAGACCTAAGGGTTGAAACGTTATAATAAAATCACCTGGGAGAATGAGCAGCAGTAAGCAGCATTTTCATTTTCATTTTTCATGAATTCACCGATAACTCCAGCACCTGCAAAAAGTACCTGGATGTTCGTGTGTTCTTCAGCTTTTAAATATAAATTATACCCCCAGAAAGCTAAGACCCTCCTTTTGACAGGGACAAGGGGAGGAAGCTTCCAAACCTGTGTTTTCCCACAATTGAATTTTGAAATGTTATACGATCGAACACATTTTCTCTACAGCTCATGGGGGAGAAGAGAGTGGCTCGCTCGTCACAGCAGCAGGCCCCAACGAAACATGCACAGGGGCAGGGCATACACTTTCATTGCAGGAATCATTACAATAAAGCACTTCACTGCTTGACCAAATAATGGTTTTAGACGCCCCCAAAATGGAAGTTTTGAGTGAGGTGACAATGTAGAATGCACTCTTTCTACATTTATACGTCCCTTTTCCATGTTTTACTATCCATGATCTTGGCTGTCAAACGTCAAATCTCTTTGCTGATGCCACGTTTGACTTTGAATGTGAGTTTGCGTGACCTCAGCTGAGGCTATCAGAAAACTGGGCCGGCCCATCTTGGTAGGGGGCCTTTGCCCACTCTGCCAAAGACTCATTAGAGATTATAACAAAGAAATTGAGCAAATATAATAATAAAAAAAAATCTTAACAGGCCCACCTTTTACATTTTTTACATTTTATCTAAAAAATAATTTTTGTGTGTCAATTTTGACCAGCCCACCCAACAACAAAATGGTCCAGCCCATCTGACATTTGCCAGAATTTCCAGATGGTCAAGCCACTCCTGGACATTTGTGAAATGGGCGTGATGACCCACACTATTTCTATTACATACGTTAATCATGAGTAATGAGCTGCTTTTCAATCAATCTCCTAGCTAGCTCATTGAATGATTGTGGCTCCAGTGTAGGGATGTGAAGTGAATTCTGAGAGGGCTGAGATTCTTTATAACGTTATTCCAGTGTACAACTGGTTATCAAAATCTATCTGGATCAGTCTACACTCTTAGAAAAAAAGATGCTATCCGAAACCTAAAAGGGTTCTTCTGCTTTCCCCATAGGAAAACCCTTTAAAGAACCATTTTGGTTCCAGGTAGAATCCCGTTCGGTTCCATGTAAAACCCTTTCCACAGAGGGTTCTACCTGGAACCCAAGAGTGTTCTACCTGGAACCAAAAAGGGTTCTACCTGGAACCATTTTTCTAAGAGTGTATGGTTTACTTAAAGGGCTTTCAGGGCATCTTCAACCCAGAAGAACCTAGCAACAGTGTGTGCAAAGAAATGTAGAGGGGGACAATCAAAATAACAAATAAAACAAAGATCAAAAGTAATGTGATTTAATACTCAATAGATATTGGGTGTGCTATGGTCTGACAGTAACACTGAATTTTGTCTCAAAATATATAAATCTGTGCTTTTCAAATGGCTTTTCCGACAACAATATCAGTAGCTCATCAACCCTCTGCCAATACCGCCTTTCAGCATGGTTTCTGTTCAGCTTTATGCTCTGCTCCCTGTTGTTATTTTGTAATGAAAATATGAAGCACTACATTCAGTATTTATGGGTTTCTACCATGTAATATTCTACCACATCTTCTCCAGGCTGAAATAGCTACTTCTCTACTGTACAAATGGAAGATGGTTCCAAGGTTTTTCATGAGACCTCTCAGCTGGGAAGATATAAACAAGAACTATTTGCATTTCAATACAGCATGAACGTGAAGTCAGCTCAAGACTTCCTTCCAAACGGAAGAGGTGCGATGATCCTTGTGTAGGTGAGGGAATTTATCATCGTAAATCTTGACTGTGTCAGTAGCACAGAGAAACAGCTGAATAGACTTGAAGTGGTTTTGTGATCTGAGGAAAATGGAAATGGGCCCTCTTCACAAGCATCTGAGACACTCTCCAATCTCCCAGTCATTGTTAATCTCCAGTAGTCTCTTCATAAAAGTACATAGTTGATGCACATGTTAGGCATGGTGGTTCTTGGCACACATTTTTCATTAACTGCAGAAATGGATAAGGGCCCTATTATGTTGTAAAGCAGACAGAGTTTTTATTGAATGTAGTATTGATCATTTCATATAATATTTATGTGAATTCTGCCACATTGTTTCAGCGTGTCATTTTTGAAGTTTTCAGGTAGAGTACAGCTGAGGCTTTTTTATTCCAATGATTCAGCTTCATCTAATAGGTTACCGAAATAGAAGCACCCCACACTCAGATCCTATACGTTAATCTGTTGATGTCTGTCTGCAAGCTGTCTGCTCTCGACTCCTCTCCCACAAAGCCCTGTTTGAGGAAGTGCCAAGACAGGTTCCAGGGGTGCCAGTGCTGGGTTCAAGTGAGGAGTACCCTTCTGCACTGTGGCCAGCCTGTCAGATAAAAAACAACAACATGCCATGAGATGCCTATAATTGTGAGCAACACAGTGAAACAAACTAAGACGACTTTCAACTGGGAAAGTGAACAGAAGCAAAATTATATAGCCATGTGTGTATGTGGATCTGTATGTACAGTATGCACGTGTGTGTGTGCGTGTGTGCGTGTGCATGCATGTGGGCTTGTATCTACATTATGTTTTTATGTAATGTTATCCAGCGTCATCGAGTAACTGCAGCACTGGGACACTTTACCTGAAGGCTCTCATAATTCTCCATTGATCAATGACAAATCGATATGGGACTCTGGGCTCAGCTATCTCCATCTGTCTATCAGCTCTGGCCTCATATGACAGCAGGCAGGGCCTGGGAGTTTCTGGGGAGAGCCATCCAGAATGAGGATGAATGGTACCGATGCCATATCTTCATTTGATCATCCTATTTTTGCAGGAATTTTGCTGAGCGGCAGGACATGCAAACTTGTAGTGTATTTGAGGTTTAAAAAGGCATTTAAAGTTGTAATTTCCTCTTGAACATTTCAGATTTGGTTTTCCCTAACATAAAATGTATCAACACCTACAAAAAATATCCATTAATTATCCACATAACAATTCACATTTCCTGTTGCTGCAGGAGTATTTACCTGCTGTGTGAAACTGGCTCAAATTAAGATACGGCATCTGTAGCACATTAAACTGAGCGGCAAGTGTTAGGTGGTCTACACAGTTGCCTTTGTGTTACAGCTTGTGTGTGTGTGTGTTAAGAGGAACCTTGCAAGCACTTCTAAACCGAAGGAACGTAGAGAATACACCCATTAATGTTTCATCATGTTTTTGGGGAATATCATTCTAATAATTATTTAAGGACAGAAAAATATTCTACATTTAAAAGTGAAAGTGTCTTTACATCATAGAGCCTGTCTCCCTGAGGTCTACTCTGTAGCTCATTAGGAAGGTCTTATCATAGAAGTGCAGGAATTGGTGTGCAATGCATGTTCCTCTGGTTACCCATTGACCATGGTGAGGGCACACTGTTCCTGAGGCCCCCAAACCTTACCTGTGTCACGTTCTGACCTTTATTTCCTTTGTTTTGTCTTTATTTAGTATGGTCAGGGCGTGAGTTGGGGTGGGCAGTCTATGTTTGTATTTCTATGTTTTGCTATTTGTGTTTTTGGCCTGATATGGTTCTCAATCAGAGGCAGATGTCAATCGTTGTCCCTGATTGGGAACCATATTTAGGTAGCCTGTTTTGTGTTGGGTTTTGGTGGGTGGTTGTCTTCAGTCTTCGTGTGTCTGCACCAGACAGAACTGTTTCGGTTTTCACATTTGTTGTTTTTTGTATTTTGAGTGTTCACATTTATTAAACAAGATGAACAATTACCACACTGCACATTGGTCCTCAGATCCTTCTAACTTCTCCTCCTCAGACGAGGAGGAAGACGAAAGCCGTTACAGAACCACCCACCAAAACCGGACCAAGCAGCGTGGTAAAGCACAACAGCAGCAGCGGCAGAGTACACAGGACTCCTGGACATGGGAGGAAATTCTGGACGGTAAGGGACCCTGGGCACAGGCTGGTGAGTATCGCCGCCTCAAAGCTGAACTGGAGGCAGCGAAAGCAGAGAGGCGGTGGTATGAGGAGGCTGCACGAAAGCGCGGCTGGAAGCCAGAGAGGCAGCCCCAAACATTTATTGGGAGGGGGTACACGGGGAGTGGTGTTAAGCCAGGTAGGAGACCCGTGCTTACCGTGGAGAGAGAGCGACCGGGTAGGCACCGTGTTATGCAGAGATGCGCACGGTGTCCCCGGTGCATGTGCATAGCCCGGTGCGGTACATTCCAGCACCTCGTATCGGCCGGGCTAGAGTGGGCATCGAGCTAGGTGCCATGAAGCCGGCTCAATGCATCTGGTCTCCAGTGCGTCTCCTCGGGCCGACGTACATGGCACCAGCCTTACGCATGGTGTCCCCGGTTCGCCAGCACAGCCTTTCTACGGGGAGTATTCAACCAGGTAAGGTTGGGCAGACTCGGTGCTCAAGAGCTCCAGTGCGCCTTCACAGTCCGGTCTATCCGGTGCCACCTCCTTGCACCAGCCCAGTACCACCAGTGCCAACACCACGCACCAGGCTTCCTGTGCATCTCCAGAGCCCAGTATGCCCTGTTCCTGCTCCCCGCACTCGCCCAGAGGTGCGTGTCCCCAGCCCGGTACCACCAGTTCCGGCACCACGCACCAAGCCTCCTGTGCTTCTCCAGAGCCCTGTACGCCCTGTTTCTGCTCCCCGCATTCGCCCAGTGGTGCGTGTTCCCAGCCCGGTACCACCAGTTCCGACACTACGCATCAGGCCTACTGTGCGCCTCAGCAGGCCAGAGTCTTCCGTCTGCCCAGCGTCGCCTGAGCTGCCCGTCTGCCCAACGCCGCCTGAGCCCCCCGTTTGCCCAGCGCCGTCTGAGCCGCCCGTCTGTCCAGCGCCATCTGAGACGCCCGTCTGTCCAGCGCCATCTGAGCCGCCCGTCTGTCCTGAGCCGTCAGAGCCGCCCGTCTGTCCTGAGCCGTCAGAGCCGCCCGTCTGTCCTGAGCCGTCAGAGCCGCCCGTCTGTCCTGAGCCGTCAGAGCCGCCCGTCTGTCCTGAGCCGCTAGAGCCGCCCGCCAGTCAGAAGCTGCCAGAGCTGCCCGCCAGTCAGGAGCTGTCAGAGCCGCCCGCCAGTCAGGAGCTGCTAGAGCCGCCCGCCAGTCAGGAGCTGCCAGAGCCGCCCGCCAGTCAGGAGCTGCCAGAGCCGCCCTTCAGTCCGGACCTGCCCTTCAGTCCGGAGCTGCCCTTCAGTCATGAGCTGCCCTTCAGTCATGAGCTACCCCTCAGTCCTGAGCTACCTCTCAGTCCTGAGCTACCTCTCAGTCATGAGCTACCTCTCAGTCATGAGCTACCTCTCAGTCATGAGATACCCCTCAGTCATAAGATACCCCTCAGTCATGAGATACCCCTCAGTCATGAGCTACCCCTCAGTCATGAGTTGCCCCTCAGTCCGGAGCTGCCCCTCAGTCCGGAGGAGTTTCCTCAGTCCAGAGGCGCCCCTCAGTCCAGAGGCGCTTCTCAGTCCAGTGGGGCCCTTTATTAGGGTTCACAGGCCAAGGTCGGCGGCGAGGATCACCGCTCAAAGGACGCTAAGAAAGCGGACAAAGACAATGGTTGAATGGGGTCCACGTCCAGCGCCAGAGCCGCCACCGCGGACAGATGCCCACCCAGACCCTCCCCTATAGGTTCAGGTTTTGCGCCCGGAGTCCGCACCTTGGGGGGGGGTACTGTCACATTCTGACCTTTATTTCCTTTGTTTTGTCTTTATTTAGTATGGTCAGGGCGTGAGTTGGGGTGGGCAGTCTATGTTTGTGATTCTATGTTTTGCAATTTCTGTGTTTGGCCTGATATGGTTCTCAATCAGAGGCAGCTGTCAATCGTTGTCCCTGATTGGGAACCATATTTAGGTAGCCTGTTTTGTGTTGGGTTTTGTGGGTGGTTGTCTTCAGTCTTCGTGTGTCTGCACCAGACAGAACTGTTTCGGTTTTTCACATTTGTTGTTTTTTGTATTTTGAGTGTTCACTTTTATTAAACATGTACAATTACCAATCCGCATCTTGGTCCGATCCATGCTCCTCCTCGTCTGAGGAGGAGAACGACATTGACAATCTTGACAAATACAGCAAATGAAAGGTACACATCTTGTGAATCCAGCCAACATGTCCGATTTTTAAAATATTTTACAGCGAAAACAGCACGTATATTTATGTTAGCTCACCACCAAATACAAAAAAGGACAGACATTTTTCACAGCACAGGTAGCATGCACAAAACCAACCTAACTAACCAAGAACCAACCAAACTAACCAACAAACAACTTCATCAGATGACAGTCTTATAACATGTTATTCAATAAATCGATGTTTTGTTCGAAAAATGTGCATATTTCAGGTATAAATCATAGTTTACATTGCAGCTACAATCAGAAATTGCACCGAAAGCAGACAGAATAATTACAGACACCAACGCCAAATACCTAAATACTCATCATTAAACATTTCTGAAAAATACATAGTGTACAGCAAATGAAAGACAGGCATCTTGTGATTCCAGCCAATATTTCCGATTTATTAAGTGTTTTACAGCGAAAACACAATATAGCGTTATATTACCTTACCACAATAGACAGAAAAACAAGCCATTTCCCAGCAGCAAAAGTTAGCGATCGTAACAAACCAGTAAAAGATATATAATTTTTGACTAACCTTGATATTCTTCATCAGATGACAGTCCTATAACATCAGGTTATACATACACTTATGTTTTGTTCGAAAATGTGCATATTTAGAGCTGAAATCAGTGGTTATACATTGTGCTAACGTAGCTACTTTTTCCCACAATGTCCGAATATTTTTCTGACACTTTTTCTGACACACATATTCTGACCAAATAGCTATTCATAAACATAACTAAAAAATACATGTTGTATAGGAAATGATAGATCCATTAGTTCTTAATGAAATCGCCGTGTTAGAATTCTAAAAATAACTTCATTACGACATGCAGCTTCGGTATAGCTAGAGTACCCAAAAGCTGGGCGCCGACGACTAGTTCACATGTACGACAGATATATGAAATAGCATCATAAAATGTTTCCTACTTTTGCTGATCTTTCATCAGAATGTTGGACAAGGGGTCCTTTGTCGGGAACAATCGTTGTTTGGATTTAGAACGGTCTCTTTCCCTCTCGATTTAGCAAGCACACTAGCCAAGTGGCACGAATCTCTCCATGTCAACAAACGGAAGAGAACGGAACACAGCAAAACTCCCGAAAAAATTTAAATAATCTGATTAAACTATATTGAAAAAACATACTTTACGATGATATGGTCACATGTATCAAATAAAATCAAAGCCGGAGATATTAGTTGTCCATAACGGCAGCTTATCAGAAGGCAAATCCAGGTTCCTTCTCGCGCCTTCCTGAAAACAGGAAATGGGTGACACGTCATTCCAAGAGCTTTTATTTCACTTCAGACCAAGATAAACACTCCATTTCTTCTCTCACCGCCTCTTGACATCCAGGGGAAGGTGTATGACATGCATGTATACTAATACGTATCATGCCCATTTATAGGCAGGAACTAGAACAGAGCCTCGATTTCAGACTTTCCACTTCCTGGTCAGGAAGTTTGTGCCAAATGAGTTCTGTTTTACTCACAGATATAATTCAAACGGTTTTAGAAACTAGAGAGTGTTTTCTATCTAATAGTAATAATAATATGCATATTGTACGAGCAAGAATTGAGTACGAGGCCGTTTGAAATGGGCACCTGTAACAGTCCTGACCTATTTATGTTAGTTTTTATGTGTTTATGGTCAGGGCATGTGTTTTGGGTGGGCAGTCTATGTTACCTGTTTCTATGTTGGTTTCGGTTTGCCTGGTATGGCTCTTGATTAGAGGCAGGTGGTTTGCATTTTCCTCTAATCAAGAGTCATATTTAGGTAGGGCATTATCACTGTGTGTTTGTGGGTGATTGTCTCCTGTGATGTCTTCGTGTCGTTATCGATGTTATTCACTTTCGGAGCTGTTTGGCTGTTCGTTATGTTTCGATGTCCGTTCCTGTTTGTGAGTTTACGTTTGTCTATGTAAGTTTATGTTCAGGTTGCGTCAACATCGTTTTGTTATTTTGTAAGTTTTGAAAGTGTTTTGTTTTGTTTAGTCTACGTCGTATTTGTAATAAAAATGGCTTATTTCCCTGACTCCGCATTTTGGTCCGAAGATCCTTCTCTCCTCACCTCATCAGAGGATGAGGAGAGCGACAGCTATTACAGAATCACCCACCAAAATACAGAGACCAAGCGGTATGGGAATGCTCGACGGAGCAATAAGGACTTTTGGACTTGGGAGGAGATTTTGGACGGTAGAGGACCTTGGGCTCAACCAGGGGAATATCGCCGTCCAAAGGAGGAATTGGAAGCAGCGAAGGCTGAGCGGCGCTGGTATGAGGAGGCAGCTAGGAGACGTGGATGGAAGCCGGAGATTCAAGCTCGTAACCGGAATTATGAGGGGACACGTCTTGCACGGAAGCCCGAAAAGCCCGTGAGTAACTCCCAAAAATTTCTTGGGGGGGGGCTAAAGGGTAGTGGGCCAAGGGCAGGTAGGAGACCTGCGCCCACTTCCCAGGCTAACCGTGGAGAGCGGGAGTACGGGCAGACACCGTGTTACGCAGTAGAGCGCACGGTGTCTCCTGTACGTGTGCATAGCCCAGTGCGGGTTATTCCACCTCCCCGCACTGGTAGGGCTAGATTGGGCATTGAGCCAGGTGTCATGAGGCCGGCTCAACGCGTCTGGTCTCCAGTGCGTCTCCTCGGGCCGGCATACATGGCACCTGCCTTACGCATGGTTTCCCCGGTTCGCCTGCATAGCCCAGTGCGGGCTATTCCACCTTGCCGCACTGGCAGGGCGACCGGGAGCATTCAACCAGGTAAGGTTGGGCAGGCTCAATGCTCAAGAGAGCCAGTACGCCTGCACGGTCCGGTATTTCCGGTGCCACCTCCCCGCCCCAGCCTAGTACCTACAGTGCCTATATTACGCACTAGGCTACCAGTGCATTTCCAGAGCCCTGTTCCTCCTCCACGCACTCTCCCTATAGTGCGTGTATCCAGTTCAGTGCCTCCAGTTCCGGCCCCACGCACTAAGCCACCTGTGCGTCTCCTAAGTCCTGTACACACTGTCACTTCTCCCCGTACTAGTCCTGAGGTGCGTGCCCTCAGCCAGGTGCCACCAGTGCCGGTACCACGCACCAGGTATAGAGTACGCTTTGAGAGTTCAGTGTGCCCTGTCCCTGCTCCACGCACTAGTAGGAGGGTGCTTATCATTAGCCCGGTGCCTCCAGTTCCGGCACCACGCACCAGGTCTACAGTGCGCCGTATCCGGCCAGAGCCATCCGTCTCCCCAGCGCCATCTGAGCCATCCGTCTCCCCAGCGCCATCTGAGCCATCCGTCTCCCCAGCGCCATCTGAGCCATCCGTCTCCCCAGCGCCATCTGAGCCATCCGTCTCCCCAGCGCCATCTGAGCCATCCGTCTGCCAGGAGCCTGCAAAGCCGCCCGTCTGCCATGAGCCTGCAAAGCCGCCCGTCTGCCATGAGCCTACAGAGCCATCCGCCAGACAGGAGCCGCTAGAGCCGTCAGCCAGACAGGAGCCGCTAGAGCCGCCCGCCAGACAGGATCTGCCAGAGCCGCCAACCAGACAGGATCTGCCAGAGCCGCCAACCAGACAGGATCTGCCAGAGCCGCCTACCAGACAGGATCTGCCAGAGCCGCCAACCAGACAGGATCTGCCAGAGCCGCCAATCAGACAGGATCTGCCAGAGCCGCCAGAGAGCCATGAGCAGCCAGAGCCGTCAAAGAGCCATGAGCAGTCAGAGCCGTCAAAGAGCCATGAGCAGCCAGAGCCGTCAGTGAGCCATGAGCAGCCAGAGCCGTCAGAGAGCCATGAGCAGCCAGAGCCGTCAGAGCGCCATGAGCGTCGAGAGCCGTCAGCCTGCCATGAGCGTCGTGAGCCGTCAGCCTGCCATGAGCGTCGAGAGCCGTCAGCCTGCCATGAGCGTAGAGAGCCGTCAGTCTGCCATGAGCGTCGAGAGCCGTCAGCCTGCATGGACCTGCCAGAGCCGTCCAAACAGGACCTGCCAGAGTCCTTCAGCCGGGATCTGCCCCTTGTCCCGGTGTTGCCCCTTGTCCCGGTGTTGCCCCTTGTCCCGGTGCTGCCCCTTGTCCCGGTGCTGCCTCTTGTCCCGGTGCTGCCCCTTGTCCCGGTGCTGCCCCTTGTCCCGGTGCTGCCCCTTGTCCCGGTGCTGCCCCTTATTCCGGTGATGGTCCTTATCCTGGTGCTGCCCCTTGTTGTTGTGCTGCCCCTTGTCCCGGTGCTACCCCTTGTCCCGGTGCTGCCCCTTGTTCCGGTGCTAGCTGTTTATTTAGGGGAAGGTAATGTTTGGGTGGTCAGTGGAGGGGGTAGAAAGAAGAGGGGAGTGACTATGGTGGTACGGGGACAGCGTCCTGAACCGGAACCACCACCGTGGTCAACTGCCCACCCGGACCCCCCCCTGGACTTTGTGCTGGTGCGCCCGGCGTTCGCACCTTGGGGGGGGGGTACTGTAACAGTCCTGACCTATTTATGTTAGTTTTTATGTGTTTATGGTCAGGGCATGTGTTTTGGGTGGGCAGTCTATGTTACCTGTTTCTATGTTGGTTTCGGTTTGCCTGGTATGGCTCTTGATTAGAGGCAGGTGGTTTGCATTTTCCTCTAATCAAGAGTCATATTTAGGTAGGGCATTATCACTGTGTGTTTGTGGGTGATTGTCTCCTGTGATGTCTTCGTGTCGTTATCGATGTTATTCACTTTCGGAGCTGTTTGGCTGTTCGTTATGTTTCGATGTCCGTTCCTGTTCGTGAGTTTACGTTTGTCTATGTAAGTTTATGTTCAGGTTGCGTCAACATCGTTTTGTTATTTTGTAAGTTTTGAAAGTGTTTTGTTTTGTTTAGTCTACGTCGTATTTGTAATAAAAATGGCTTATTTCCCTGACTCCGCATTTTGGTCCGAAGATCCTTCTCTCCTCACCTCATCAGAGGATGAGGAGAGCGACAGCTATTACAGCACCTTTTATCTGGCTACTCAATACTGCCCCTGCAGCCCAAACAGGTTAAACAAGATGAACAATTACCACGCTGCACATTGGTCCTCCGATCCTTCTAACTTCTCTTCCTCAGATGAGGAGGAAGACGAAAGCCGTTACAACCTGTGCCTTATTTAAATGTCGCATGTGGTCTGTAGGAGTAGAGAAGGCTGTGAAGCTGATTTTCTTAGGCTCTGTTCATGAACACAGCTCAGTTTTTGGCTTTAGTTTTTCTAGACTGTGACCAGGATAATTTGAATTATATATACATTGACCCTGTGTAAGCCTTGAAAATAATAGGTTGGGCCAAAAATGTTTGTGTGCGTGCAATTTTGAGATTACATTTGGCTTTGTACCCTAGGAAAGTCTCCCCAGGAATCTACTTTGAACCCTGCTTTTCTTGGAACCCCATCTCAATATTGCCTTCATGAACAAGTCAATTTATTTGAACTTGACAGAAATTAAGACTCTGTCAATAAATGTTTTTGCTCAGCCTGCAGAAGTTTCAACTTTGTGAGTTGAGTCACAAAGCAAAAGCAACAAATGAATGGAGGCATTCAAACATAAGCTGCGTGGGCGTTCTCTCACCGGTCATTAGAACTGTTGTTTAACAGAGTGCATCGACGGCAGTGCTCTTCACAGAGGTTTTCTCCCATGACAGACGGCTGTGGATCCCACTTCTCCGCCCCAGCCTGTAAGGGGTCTACAGGCTGGGGCTAGGGTGAGGAGAAGTGGAATCATCATAAAATATTCTAAATAAAAAAAAAAGTAAAAAAAAAAGTAAAAATGTTTTGTTTGCAGCTTCTTAACCCTAACGGATAGTTCCCCGTATTTGTAAGGTAACATACATTTTGAGAAGCTAAATAATTACAATGAAAGTAATTTAAAGTTGACCGATTGACCTATGGTATTAAAATGGTGAGGATGGTGAAAACATCTTCCAGTCTCTATAAAGCTGAGTTTAAACATTACAGGTTCTGCACAGAACATCTTGTACACATTTACAACCATCACACGTATGGGACTGATGTCATTTAAAAAAAAATCAGCAGCAGCATCCACTGGATTCCATGAAATTAAACATTTGAACATTGGTTAACTCTGCAAAGTTTGACTAGCAACTATACTTTGGAAAATTTAACTTGAGACATACCCATTTTGCAACATTTGAGATTTGGGTTCAGATGGTGCATATACTTTGCATAAATCATGTCTCAAAACTCTCATAATGGCTCTCTTCATTCATGCCATTTATATGTGACTCGTTTCAGCAAACTAGGCGTATGTCGCATGTCACTACTTCAAAGGAGCGGCATTTGAATGTAAACATTTTTTTTTAATCAAAATGCATTTTTTGGGGCAGAAATGCCTCATTGAACATGTGAACTTGCATATGCCTTAATAACAAACTTGTATTCCATCCATAAATACGAATAAAATGGTTAAATTACGAGCCTAGTTGGTTTAGCCAGAGAAAAAGACAGGAATCTTTCCGCTAGCCATGATTGGTTGAGATAATGCATGGGCTGGACATGCCGGGAGATGAGTTTGGATTGGTTTGCCATGTAGCATGCTTCTGTCTATAACGTGAACGGTTTAGTATGTGTTGACCGTCCTTTCTACTGTGCCATTTTTGAAAGATATAACATTAGCCATCGAGAACTACAAAAGTTTTGCTACTTTTCTCAACAACATTGATTCCCTGAATTTAGCAGGCGCTATCGACAGATCAGTTGGGAAAAGTGATGGGCTACTTTCCGCACACGCCACGGTCAGTGTGAACCGGAGTGACTTGACACAATGCTGGCCAAACAAGATGTAGCTACAAACAAAACAGAGTTAAATGGTTCCAGTCTGCCGTGAAGCGTTCATCCCTGGATATGGCTAAGAGTCTGCTACATTTTCAGATATAAGTTTATCATTTTGTCAGAAAGTCATTTTTATTTAAAGTTAAAGCATACTGTTAGTTAGCTAGCAATTGTTAGCTTGCTGGCTTGCTAGCTAACATTACGTGTATGATCTGTGTAGTAATATTATTCAAATCAGAAACCCACTTGCATTGCTAGTTATAGCCTAATGTTAGCTAGCTAACATTGAACCTAGTTTGTTAGCTTTAGCTACCTACAGATTTATACTACAGCTATGAGAATGTTTGTATTGGTAGTAATATGAGTTGGGATTATGCCGGTTCATTGTTTAGCTAGCTAGCTACATGTCTAAACAAAAGACTCCACTTCGGACGGATTATTACATGACCCATCAAATTAGCCAGGTGAATTTAAAATATTGATGGGAGACTTCGTTACAGAGGAGTGTAAATGCTTTTTTTTAGGTTGGATCATGTTGTTGTATTGTATTGTTGTATGTTTTAATTATGTAATGTATTGATTGTTGCTGCCTTCTTGGCCAGGTCTCCCTTGAAAAAGAGATTCTGGGTCTCAATGTGCTTTTCCTGGTTAAATAAAGGTAAAAAAAAAGAAAAAGATGTGTTTGGGGTGATTGCGGCCATCTATTGTATTTCATGAACATGTGTACATGTCTAGACAATAGTGACCCATCCACTTAGCTAGATATGGCTGGGGGGGGGGGGTTATAGCATTTACTTCACATGACCCATCAATTTAGACAAGTGTGTCGGGTAAGCTTCATTTAATAATGATAAATATGTATAAAATATTTTTTATCTGTACACTTTCTGTTTTTGATATTGCTACTATGCAAGTGACCACTTCACTGTACCATTTACACCTTCAGTATCCTGTGCGTGTGACAAATAAACAGAGATTTTATTTGATATAACGGGTTTTTACCACATAGCCTAACATGTGAATCCTTAAATAGATTGGTGGAGTCTCTCAAGTAGGTGTACCAAAACATTCAAGGGCCATTTTCTCAAATGTGGAGTTACAAGTTTATCAACTTTCAAAGCAGAATTACTTTCCCATTGTTCCTTAACTGCAGTGTATGATATACCATTTTCTAGCTCTGAGTCCCTACTTTTATCAAATGTAAAAAACACAATTTCAAATTTTGCTAAGACCGAATCGAGGAGGTCGGTCACGTATTGTTCTATTTACACTCTGTTTAATTACCATTCTGTCATTTGTTTCCACTCTGAAATTCCTATTGTATGCGCAATCATCAATGCATGCATATTTTTCTAAAGATTAATAAATAGCATTGTGCTAGATATGCATATAAAGGGGATGAGTTGACTGGATAACAGCATGGTTTCAGTACATGAACTGTAATCAGTGGCTTGCCGTGACGTTCTGCCCCCTCTCTCCCCGGCTTGCCGTTGTATAATGCCTTTAATTAACCTTTCATTTGGAAAAACAGAGGAGCAATTAATGCTGCTTTTAAAACTTTCAAATGAAAATTCAGACTAAAAGACTCTTCTTTTTTCGCTTGGGTGCCCTCTAACAATTAGGGTTTTCATTCAATAACACAAACACACCCCGTCTCCTCTGCCCCCACCCCCTCAAATGAAATGGTTAGGTAAAAACCTGAAGAGCATTGTTTTGCCGGGTTTGTTTGACTGCAGGTGAGTGATTGCTGGAGACATGCTGAGAAGCCCTCAATGTTCATTACATTAGAATGGCATTGTTGGAATGAATGCTACGGCATACCAGCACAAAAGGGAATTTCAGGGTTATGGATATTTTTTGTCATGCTGTTCCTACTATCAGGACAGGGTCAATTACAAGTAATGGCTTATGCAGCCTTACAGTAATTGTGTATTTTAACATTTTTCGCACATAGTTGACTATATTCCACCCTTAGAGAGTTCCAAACCAAATACAATGGCAGCGTGAAAGGGAGTTCCACACCAGCACCTCTACATAAGTGCAATACTGGCCATTCAGCACCACACTCCCCCATTACAGGACCCTGGACAGCTACTAACCACTGCAATTGCTAACCACTGCAATTGCCCAATATTCCCAGCATCTTCATACTGTATAACCTGAGCTGAGCTTTGCTGTCACAGCGGGGTGTCTGGGAACCCTAAGCCCTCACAGCAGTGACTTATACTGTTCCACTGATTGAACAGGAGGATGGACCTGACATCAGGCTGTGAGGATAACCCTGGGCCAATCTGTACTGCTACTACCACTGACCTGAGATCAATGCCTGGGCAGGAAGAAAGCTGTAATCTTTGGCCCTGCATTCTGGTCAGTGGATTAATCTGTCACACCTAAATAAAGATCTCCACAATATAGAAGAGGAAGGCAGAGGGGTCGCCAGCCATCCATCACCTGGTGGCGTTATCTTAGAGATCTCGACCTTATCTCGACCCTCCAACAGCCCCACTGCCCCTCCTCCCTACCCCCACTATAACCCACTACAATCCACCAACCCACCCAGTTCTCATCAGTCATGGGAGGTCCATTGGTGTGATCAGCTGGTGGAACCGGGCATGGGTGAAAATGAGGAATTGGAAGTTGTAAAGAAAATCGATGGCAACACGGAACACAGGTTTTTGGACGCAGGTCTATAATATTATGCACGTATGACAGGGTCATCCACGCGAAGCTGGTACTAGAGTGTGTGTGACGCAGTGGGTGCGGTGTGTGTGGGTTGGGCATTAACGGATGAGCATGTCAGCCGGCGGGCGTGCCTCTCCATCAGCTGACAGAAATTGAACGTGCCTTATTATCTTCCCCATGAGCCAGGAATGAATAATAATAGGCTCCGGAGAGGGAAGATAAACGGCCTTCATTTAGTTTTCTGCCATGTCCGCAAGCGTCAACCCAGCTCGAAATAGCGGGGCATTTAGACTAGTTAACCTGTCCCTACAACTACAACCTCTTCTCCCACCTTCTTCTTTAGAGGATTAGTTCACCTAATTGATGGGAATGTGGATTTTTATAGATGAATCATAATATTGACCTCAGTTCAACGATCCATATCGGTTCTATGGTGGTAACACAGCAAGCCCCGATGACCATTTTTCCTCATCTAATATTAATCTTATTAGTAACAATGAGGTCTGTGTTTGATCTCTCTATCTCTGGAGGTTTCCGTGACAGTATTGGGCTGGCAACACAGTGCAGTGTGAGGCAGTTTGTTCTCCTCCAAAGGCAGTTTCCTCACAAGAGAGTTCTGCTTCAGCATCTCTCTGTAAACAATCTCCTTTGTCTGAGCAGTGGGAGCCTTCATTCAGCCTTCCACAGACGAGTCAAGAGAGAGAATTCAGACTTCATTTCATCTTGTTTGATGAGATGTGCGAATGTGTGTGAGCCAAGCCATGGTGTAGTAGCGTAAAGTCAACTTATGGTGTAGCTGTGGGAAACACACCCAGACTGCAAAATATGGTAGGCCATTGTTTGAATTACGATTCTATCAAACCATCCTGGAGCAGGCACTGGAAAAAGAGTCTGAGTGTCTTACTTATGCTGTTTAACACTCCCAAGGAAAGAAAGTAGACTCTCAAAGGCTAGGGAGCATGAGTCAAGAGGTATAAAATATTGGTTTAAATTCCCTGGCTTGTATAATGAATGTTATCTGAAGGGCTTCCATATGTGTTATCAAATAATGATAAGTGATCGTTCATAAAGGCAATTGGAAATTTGTTAGGGCAGTGTTTGAAGCAGTCTGTGAGCTTTCCAAATACAACTGCCAACTTTGAAATATGAATGTTTATCAGGGTATTTTTGGACAGTGTGAAAGTGCCTATAATCATTTATGCTAGGGTTACACTGTTCTCAACCCCTTCCCCAATGGGCCTTAAGCTGACTACATGAAGTTAACTTTCTGCATTATGTGAATATAACGATATGCTAAATATGTGGACCAAGCTGATCAAATGAGCCGGCGGCTGCTCTGGCTGGTACCAGGGTTCCCAGTGTCTACTAATTACTGCTCTCCCTCTAGGCCCCATTACCTTTGTTTGATGGCAGCCGGCAGACTCCTCGGTCCTGCATCTCAAGTCAGCCCATGAGGGAGAGGTTGCCTCCGCCAGAAAGAACCAGCATGAATTGGGAACACACTCCCACGAATGGACAAATACATAGGAATAAATATACACATATTATTATGTTTCAAGTTTCAAGTTACAGAAGTATGTACTTATGTGCAGTGCCTTTTTCTTTCTCTCACTCTCCAAGGAAAAGAAAAGAAAAGAAAAAAGGATAATGAAGAAATCACATCGCCAACTAAAAATTAGTTGCTTTGAATAACGAGTGGGTTTTAATGAATACATTTTAATTAAGGGCTGCATCATTTATCTAGAATCCAGAGCCTGGACATAATCCTGCCCTGCTTATAAAAGATGCACAGAACCAGAGCCTCTGAGGCTTTCCCATCAGCCTCAATGACTGCTCATCTGGAAAGGCGCAGCAAAGCAGCAACTAAATGTCTAAAAGACATGAACACTATTTAGCTTAACACTTTTTCAAAGGTCCCACAACATCACAGCAGAAGTGAAAGAGTCTGTCTTTAATTCAAAGCAGAATATATGAACATACACAAAATGGTCAAAAGTATGTGGACACCCCTTCAAATTGGTGGATTTGGCTATTTCAGTCACACCTGTTGCTGACAGGTGTATAAAATCGAGCACACAACCATGAAATCTCCATAGACAAATATTGGCAGTAGATTGGCCTTACTGAAGAGCTCAGTGAATTTCTACATGGCACCATCACAGGATGCCACCTTTCCAACAAGTCAGTTCGTCAAATGTCTGCTTCTGCCCCGCTAGACCTGCCCCAGTGAACTGTAAGTGCTGTTATTGTGAAGTGGAAACATCTAGAAGCAACAACGGCTCAGCCGTGAAGTGGTAGACCACACAAACTCTCAGAACTGGACCGCCGAGTGCTGAAGCGCCTAGCGTGTAAAAAATAATCTGTCCTCTGTTGCAACACTCACTGCCGAGTTCCAAACTGCCTCTGGAAGCAACGTCAGCACAACAACTGTTTGTCGGGAGCTTCATGAAATCGGTTTCCATGGCCGAGCAGCCGCACACAAGCCTAAGAACACCATGCGCAATGCCAAGCATCGGTTTGGAGTGGTGTAAAACTCTCTGCCATTTGACTCTGGAGCAATGGAAACGCGTTCTCTGGGGTGATGAATCACGCTTCACCATCTGGCTGTCCGACAGACGAACCTGGGTTGGCAGGTGCCAGTAGAACACTACCTGCCCCAATGCATAGTGCCAACTGTAAAATTTGGTGGAGGAATAATGGTTTGGGGCTGTTTTTCAAGGTTCGGGCTAGGCCCCTTAGTTCCAGTAAAGGGAAATCTTAACGCTACAGCATTCTAAACGATTCTTTGCTTCCATCTTTTTGTCAATAATTTGGGGAAGGCCATTTCCTATTTGAGCATGACAATGCCCACGTGCACAAGGCAAGGTCCATACAGAAATGGTTTGCTGAGATCGGTGTAGAAGAACTTGACTGGCTTGCACAAAGCCCTGACCTCAACCCTATCGAACACCTTTTGGATGAATTGGAATGCCGACGGTGAGCCAGGCCTAATTGCCCAACATCAGTGCCTGACCTCTCTAACACTCTTGCGGCTGAATGGAAGCAAGTCTCTGCAGCAATGTTCCAACATCTGGTGGAAAGCCTCCCCAGAAGAGTGGAGGCTGTTATAGCAGCAAAGGGGGACCAACTCCATATTAATACACATGATTTTTGAATGAGATGTTTGATGAATGTGTCCACATACTTTTGGCCATGTTGTGTGTATATATACACTGCTCAAAAAAATAAAGGGAACACTTAAACAACACAATGTAACTCCAAGTCAATCAAACTTCTGTGAAATCAAACTGTCCACTTAGGAAGCAACACTGATTGACAATAAATTTCACATGCTGTTGTGCAAATGGAATAGACAAAAGGTGGAAATTATAGGCAATTAGTAAGACACCCCCAAAAAAGGAATGGTTCTGCAGGTGGTGACCACACACCACTTCTCAGTTCCTATGCTTCCTGGCTGATGTTTTGGTCACTTTTGAATGCTGGCGGTGCTTTCACTCTAATGGTAGCATGAGACAGAGTCTACAACCCACACAAGTGGCTCAGGTAGTGCAGTTCATCCAGGATGGCATATCAATGCGAGCTGTGGCAAAAAGGTTTGTTGTGTCTGTCAGCGTAGTGTCCAGAGCATGGAGGCGCTACCAGGAGACAGGCCAGTACATCAGGAGACGTGGAGGAGGCCGTAGGAGGGCAACAACCCAGCAGCAGGACCGCTACCTCCGCCTTTGTGCAAGGAGGTGCACTGCCAGAGCCCTGCAAAATGACCTCCAGCAGGCCACAAATGTGCATGTGTCAGCATATGGTCTCACAAGGAATCTGAGGATCTCATCTCGGTACCTAATGGCAGTCAGGCTACCTCTGGCGAGCACATGGAGGGCTGTGCGGCCCCACAAAGAAATGCCACCCCACACCATGACTGACCCACCGCCAAACCGGTCATGCTGGAGGATGTTGCAGGCAGCAGAACGTTCTCCACGGCGTCTCCAGACTCTGTCACGTCTGTCACATGTGCTCATGTGCTCAGTGTGAACCTGCTTTCATCTGTGAAGAGCACAGGGCGCCAGTGGCGAATTTGCCAATCTTGGTGTTCTCTGGCAAATGCCAAATGTCCAGCACGGTGTTGGGCTGTAAGCACAACCCCCACCTGTGGACGTCGGGCCCTCATACCACCCTCATGGAGTCTGTTTCTGACCGTTTGAGCAGACACATGCACATTTGTGGCCTGCTGGAGGTCATTTTGTAGGGCTCTGGCAGTGCACCTCCTTGCACAAAGGCGGAGGTAGCGGTCCTGCTGCTGGTTTGTTGCCCTTCTACGGCCTCCTCCACGTCTCCTGATGTACTGGCCTGTCTCCTGGTAGCGCCTCCATGCTCTGGACACTACGCTGACACAGTGTTGCTTCCTAAGTGGACAGTTTGATTTCACAGAAGTGTGATTGACTTGGAGTTACATTGTGTTGTTTAAGTGTTCCCTTTATTTTTTGAGCAGTGTATATATATATATATATATATACAGTGGGGCAAAAAAGTATTTAGTCAGCCACCAATTGTGCAAGTTCTCCCACTTAAAAAGATGAGAGAGGCCTGTAATTTTCATCATAGGTACACTTCAACTATGACAGACAAAATGAGAAAAAAAATATCCAGAAAATCACATTGTAGGATTTTTAATGAATTTATTTGCAAATCATGGTGGAAAATAAGTATTTGGTCACCTACAAACAAGCAAGATTTCTGGCTCTCACAGACCTGTAACTTCTTCTTTAAGAGGCTCCTCTGTCCTCCACTCGTTACCTGTATTAATGGCACCTGTTTGAACTTGTTATCAGTATAAAAGACACCTGTCCACAACCTCAAACAGTCACACTCCAAAATCCACTATGGCCAAGACCAAAGAGCTGTCAAAGGACACCAGAAACAAAATTGTAGACCTGCACCAGGCTGGGAAGACTGAATCTGCAATAGGTAAGCAGCTTGGTTTGAAGAAATCAACTGTGGGAGCAATTATTAGGAATTGGAAGACATACAAGACCACTGATATTCTCCCTCGATCTGGGGCTCCACGCAAGATCTCACCCCGTGGGGTCAAAATGATCACAAGAACGGTGAGCAAAAATCCTAGAACCACACGGGGGGACCTAGTGAATAACCTGCAGAGAGCTGGGACCAAAGTAACAAAGCCTACCACCAGTAACACACTACGCCGCCAGGGACTCAAATCCTGCAGTGTCAGACGTATCCCCCTGCTTAAGCCAGTACATGTCCAGGCCCGTCTGAAGTTTGCTAGAGAGCATTTGGATGATCCAGAAGAAGATTGGGAGAATGTCATATGGTCAGATGAAACCAAAATATAACTTTTTGGTAAAAACTCAACTCGTCGTATTTGGAGGACAAAGAATGCTGAGTTGCATCCAAAGAACACCATACCTACTGTGAAGCATGGGGGTGAAAACATCATGCTTTGGGGCTGTTTTTCTGCAAAGGGACCAGGACGACTGATCCGTGTAAAGGAAAGAATGAATGGGGCCATGTATCGTGAGATTTTGAGTGAAAACCTCCTTCCATCAGCAAGGGCATTGAAGATGAAACGTGGCTGGGTCTTTCAGCATGACGATGATCCCAAACACACCGCCCGGGCAACGAAGGAGTGGCTTCGTAAGAAGCATTTCAAGGTCCTGGAGTGGCCTAGCCAGTCTCCAGATCTCAACCCCATAGAAAATCTTTGGAGGGAGTTGAAAGTCTGTGTTGCCCAGCAACAGCCCCAAAATATCACTGCTCTAGAGGAGATCTGCATGGAGGAATGGGCCAAAATCCCAGCAACAGTGTGTGAAAACCTTGTGAAGACTTACAGAAAACGTTTGACCTCTGTCATTGCCAACAAAGGGTATATAACAAAGTATTGAGATAAACTTGTGTTATTGACCAAATACTTATTTTCCACCATAATTTGCAAATAAATTCATTAAAAATCCTACAATGTGATTTTCTGGATTTTTTTTCTTCTCATTTTGTCTGTCATAGTTGAAGTGTACCTATGATGAAAACTACAGGCCTCTCATCTTTTTAAGTGGGAGAACTTGCACAATTGGTGGCTGACTAAATACTTTTTTGCCCCAATGTATATATAAAGTAAAGGACACAGCAGTGCATCTCTTTTCTCTCATGTCGCTTTGAAATGTCTCTCATTGTTTATGTTGAGCACTGTAGTAAGCAAAGTTGATGGACAAAGAAATAGGCTTTTATTCAGCATTGTTTCCATTAGCTGGAATGGCAGCTATCAAACGCACTGAAGCTCGGAATTCATTACCCTAACACTTTAGTCCCCAAAACTTTAATTAGAAAAGCACACCCGCTGAATTCATTACAATTCATTCAGACACATAAATGCCTGCATGTGAACAAACACATGCAGAATACCAATGTTATAGAGGACAACACTAATGTGGAAATGGGTCTCAAATGTTACGAAAACATCTGATGAGTAGCTAGACTTATTATTAACCTGTTGTGAACCAGCAGCCCAACATACATTAGAAAATATGGTTCAAAAAGCAACATGAATGCATTAAATACACATTGTCAATGTGGTTCACTTCTGGTATGAAATATATGAAGCACACTGAATTTAATCCTGTTCTCATGTTTGTTCAACCCAAAGGCCTATGAATAATGATCATGCAAATTACATGGACCATTCAACTACAATGGAAGAGATCATTTTCCAAAACGCTATATCCACCAATTTTTCACAGTTGTGTTTTTCATCAGAAATGATTGCTTATGTGTGCCTTTATGTATGTGTAAACTATTTCTGCTCTCAGACTTTGAATTCATTGATTTTAGATCTGTGTTAAAATGTGTGTTTTTTTAAAACGCTATACTGTGTATACCTTGTTTATCTGGAATGAAATCCTATTGTGCTGAACTAATGAAAGAGCTTGATTTCCAGCAGTTGGGTTAAAGAAATTAAGGGCTGGAGGAATGCATTTGAAATGCACTGGTCCAACAAGATAAGACCGTTAGAATCATATGGGCAACCATTAATGAATATAACCCTAACACTAACCTGCTTGTTATGAGTAGACTACCAAAGGTCAAACTTGATGTGCCATACCTGGGAACCAAATCCTTTGTGGGAGCAATTAGCCATCTACAGTAATTACACATACAGTATGTAAAGAGCATGGCAATGGTCCAGCACAGAACCTAGTGGAATATTATTTACTACGAACTAAAAAGAGGATTCAGCCCAGCCAAACATATTGATCTCTGTCTGTTAGGTTGCACCTAAACCGTGCAAGGGCTTACTTGTAAAGACCAATTTGATCGGCATCATAAATAGCACTGTAACATTAATGTTGAACATTGACATGGGAAGCATTGCTGTATGTAAAGGTGGATTGTTTCTGATTATGCTTCCACAATACTTCTGACGTCGAAACATAAATCTATTCCATTAGTTTCAAACTACATGGGGGAAAAGCAGACACGTAAAAGCAAACAACATAACAAAGGTAAATATGCAGATGGTCCTTGGAGTTATAAGCTGACCTTAGGGAAAGTACAAATACTGATTATCATTTTATCATCCCAGTAGGGAACTAACCTTTTTTTCTACGTCATTTTTTCTTACCTAAAATAAGCATCAATGTCAAACATATCAAGTACTGTTTAGCCTCCTGCCGCTCAGATAGATTATTCCTCCCTCCATCTTGGGGAAAGGTGGTAATCATAAATGCTATCCTGAGGTGAAATCGGATGTTTCTGTCATTCTCTGGCTTCCTGTGATTTTACAAGGAGGATAATTTACAGGTCTGGATTCTGTTTACGGGGAGGAGGACTGCAGGGGAACCATTGCTCTGATGGACAGCGATACACCGATGGGATATGGGGTCATTAATTGAAATGGTGATGACTAATTCACCCTGTTCTGCCTTTATGGCCTCCATCATCAGGCTACCAGCTAGCAGCTACCAGGCCTGCATGGGTCTTTCTGCCCATCTTGGTCCCCCTCTCTACCACCCTCTCTCTATCATCCTCTCTCTCTCTCTCTCTCACCCAAATAAAGTGACATTTTGCAAGATATTTTTTTTTTACTGTGTATCATCAGTGCTATGAAATTATGTAATAGTATGGAGCTATGTTCTATGCTGAGAGACAGACCGATGATTAACGCAAGTCATAGTTAACATATATTGATGAACTACATACACAAAGAGGTATCACAATGTATTACATATTAGAGAGCAATAGCAGTGATTGCGAAGGCCAATGACAAAGCTGATTTGATCCATTTTTATATAATCCTGGCATTACTGTCAAATGGCTTGATGTACAGTGTTACCTAGCATTGTAATGTGACATAGCACCTGCCATGCCATGCATTTAGAGTTTATGACAACACAATGTTGATGTCAGTTGTCTTTATAGTTCCTAACTTTTACTCTTGGTGACTTCAAAAAAGAAATTATAATAAATAAGAATAAATAAGAAAATAATGCATCCTGTTGTTTCCAATAGATGAGACGTAAAGATGTGTAATGTCTCAGTTTTCTGGGGGTGAGCAAAATACAACCATACTGTGTTCTCTGTCCGTATCGCATTTCACTGGCTGCACAAAGACAATGTGGATGTGTGTGTCATATTTCACAGCCTCATCAGACTGCATCTCTCATTGTGTGTGTGTGTATGTGTGTGTGTGTGTGTGTGTGTGTGTGTGTGTGTGTGTGTGTGTGTGTGTGTGTGTGTGTGTGTGTGTGTGTGTGTGTGTGTGTTATCCACAGAACCTCTCAATACAGTACACACGCTTTCAGTGGAAATACTTGCCATTTTTTAATCACAAAAGCAATGTAATCCTTTGCAATGTAATCCCGATTCATTGAGATAATTGACTGACCTATTCCTTGAAATCAAGGACAATGCTATTGATCCGTGTTTGCATTCTACCCCATCACATGAAAGAAGTAGGAAGTCAAATGTGAAAGCTTTTGCTTTTCATTACGTCCTACGCCAGGCTTCATTATGCTCGTCCATCATAAACGTAACAGAGACAACCTATAAAAGAGTGATTTAAACACGCATGCCCCCCATCTCTTGTATAGGATTTCATAAATTGTGAATCTGATTATATAACCGCACGGTGCAATTAGCATGAGTGTGTTATTTAGGACATTAAAAAATGACCTGTAGTAATGTGTCCATTCATCTTCATTCATTAAAACAAAGCTGAATAAGCAGCTGCTACATCTCATCATGCACAGCAATAATTTGATCCAGGGTTCAAAAAGGGTCGCCGGGTTTGATAGTTCAGGATCAGGCAGACTACTCAGGTGATAGGCCTACCTACAGTTTAGGTAATGTTTGATGTAATTGCAGGAGAAGTAGGTGGCACAAATAGTATCAAATGATCTCTTCAACCCTAATCCAACACCGTTGACGTTGATGACCCTTGTCAGGTGGATTTGTTTTCAGAAAGGTAACACAGTGTGTTTCAGTATCCAGCGTCAGCACCAAAGCCCTTGTGATTTTATGATTTCTGTCTAAGTTGTTGGAGTCTGGGAAAGATATCATTGTTACTGTCAGATCAAAAAGGGCTACTCTCATTCAGTATGTGTCTATCATATGGAAAGCTTTGTTGCTTTTATGATATTGGGAAACAAAAGCTGTAACTGAGATTACACATATTTCCTGTGACAGTAGAACCATATACTGCACATTACCTCTGTGACACAAAACCCATCTGTTCTCGACTCATCCCACTGGTTGAATCAACGTTTCTACGTCATTTTAATGAAATTATGTTGAACCAAAGTGGAATATGTGTTGAATCGACTTCTGTGCCCAGTGGGGTAAATCCCAATGTTATTATTATTATTATTATTATTATTATGCTTTTATACACCACTTAAGTGTGCAAAACTTAACTTCTGAGTCAACTGGTTGTAAGGGCTGTCGTTCTCCTCATCCTCGGACGAGGAGAGGAGAGAAGGATCATCAGACCAAAATGCAGCATTCGGGAAATAAGCCATCTCTTTATTATTAACGACGATGGCAACACGAAAAACAAAACACTTTACAAACTTACAAAACAAGAAAACGACGTAGACGAAAACCTGAACATGAACTTAACTAACTAACGTAAAACTCACGGACAGGAACAGACTACATCGAAAACGAACGAACAACCAAACAGTCCCGTATGGTGCAAACATAACACAGATACGGAAGACAATCACCCACAAACAAACAGTGAGAACACCCTACCTAAATATGACTCTTAATTAGAGGAAAACGCAAACCACCTGCCTCTAATTAAGAGCCATACCAGGCAACCCAAAACCAACATAGAAACAGAAAACATAGACTGCCCACCCAAAACTCACGCCCTGACCATATACACATACAAAAACAACATAAAACAGGTCAGGAACGTTACACTGGTTCTCTGTTTCCAAGGGTCAACCTGATATGAGTTTTCTAATGTTCTCTACTTTCGCACTTTTGTTAAGATTTGATTGTTACAATGAACCTAATGTTCTCATAATGCACTTCTTAATTGAAACACTTTGTCAGAATAAGAGATTCTATCAAAACACAACATACCATCCTGCTTGAAAACAAAGTGGGAGAAACGCTAAATCATGAAAGTTCCAGTAATTTGAGAATGAATTACTCTACACGTTATTTGATATATATATTTTCAATCACATCTTAACAGTAAGTAAGAAACTAAAGTAAGGTTATTAAACCTATGTCAATAGGTGGAATTGAAGATTAGACCAACAACTAGTTTCTGTACTCTTGGCAAGTTATATGGAAACAGCGCGGAAACAGAAAGTATTGTTACATAATTATATAAGACAAATAGGGATACCCGCACGTGGTTGGCCAAACATGAACCATATGCACCATTAATTCTGCGTCATTCATTCTCCCATTTTATCACACTGATTTTCTTTTCTCCCTCCATAACCCACACACCCCAGGAAATTCTACACACCATTATCCTTGATATTACCCATATCATGACCAATATTACCCATCATGCCCCCAACTGCTCATTCTGATAAATGTTTTAGCTGCTTTGACATTATTTTGAGGCTACCTGGGTGATTCATTGTATATAAATCACATCGTCTTCAACGGCTAATGACATATTTATAATCCCTGTCAGGGGGAAAGGGTTAAACAGTGTGCTGTACATTTTCTTGGCTTTGAAGGGGTAACTCCTGGCTACCTTTATTCGTTTAAAAAACTGACAGCGTGGAGTGGATCCCTTAAATCATCTCGGGTATTTTTTCTCTCCTTCTTTTGAGCTTCTTGGGATATATCCCCCCTGAGCCATTAATTGAATGCTACACACAATGATAAAGGACGTGCGTCCTATCAGCCTCTTGAACATTTGAATTAAAAAGAAAAAGAAACAAAAACAAATACCTAATACTAGGTTGAAAGATTCTGGCAGATACACCAAAACCAATTGATGTAGCTTAATTTAATTCAGTGACTTTGATGTTCCCTTTGCTTCTCATCAAAGGTGAGTCTCAAATATATATGGAAAAACTAAGAGAACAGTGGTGGGCTTATTTATGTTGTGTTCACATCTCATTATGTATTAATATGTCGTTTCTTAGGAAAGGAACAACGTGTTCCTCAGATATTTCAGACATGCAATATCATTACAAACATGTATAACATTCCTCCAGCATTCACTGTTGATTCATGAACATAGAGTACCAAACATACAGAGGGATTCTTCTTCTTTTTTTTAAAGGAGCAACAATCATTTTAAAAAGCACTCTGTTTGCTTTTAGGGTGCAAAACACATTCACCTGTGGTACAAGAATGTTCCCAGAACACATTTAGTCTGTTCTTTAAAGGTTCACAAAATGTTTCATTCGGTTGTGAGAACATTGTGGGGATATGACAAGAGACGAAACACTTAAACTGTCTGTTGTGCTGACATTCATATAAAGTTTGTATCAGGGTGCACAAAACGTTCCTTTGATGTTGCAAGAATGTTGACAGAACAACCTTTCTGAGTTCCCAGAAGGTTCCCAGAACATTTAATTAGGTTGTGGGGACAGTGTGGATGCTTTACAACAGATAGGTTCCAAAACACAAAATATGCTCAGTTGTGATGACATTTATACAGTGTTTAAGTTAGGTTGTACAGGAAATTCCTGTAATATTGCAAGAATATTGCAGTGACATTTACAAAGGTTGCACAGAACATATTTCCAAACAAGTCTGTTGTTATAACATTCATAGCATATCTTTTTTAGGTTTTGAACCCTAGAAAAATGGTATACTCATCTGCACAACCGGACAGTTTTGTGTTATGAGAACATGTGCCGCAATCTAGAATGTTCTGGGGATTTTCACAGAACCAATTGTGTTATTACATTTCCTGTGTTATATTATATTTCCTGAAAAGTTTTGGGGAATGTTCTGTGGTGGTTGTTACAGATGTTGTGCACAACCTTTTTGTGAATGTTTGAAAATTCCAAGGATATTTCACTTTAAAAAAATGTTGTTGGGATGTTATCATCCTAACGTTAAATAAAGCACTAAAGAGAACTTAATGGGAATCTTAGCGAATATTCTGGGAATGTTTCCGGTTTGCTGGGTGATCATTGTAATATAAAAGAAGCACTTCAAAGATGGCCCCGAACAACATTATCATACCCAAGCCCTTTCATTGATCCAGTCTGGTACTTTCAGACAAAACGTCCTCCGATTCCATGGTGACTCATGTTGTTGTCTGATATGTTCTACTGTCACAGCAAATGAAAGTATGGGAGCAACGATAAGTAATAAAGATGGCGAGGGAATTCAAACTTCACGTCGGTAAAGTGGATTGTAATTGTTGTATTAACGTGTTGGTTGACCTGTTAAATTGAGTCCTCATGACGTGAATTTGAGTTCATCCACCTGTCCTCTCACATCTAATCATAATAGATTGCATTTCTTTCAGCTTTTCAAAGTGCTTTATAGTGCATGTAGGTGTGCCTTTCACTATGTAGCACTCACATGGGTTGCATATCTCCTGCTGTTTTATTAAATCATTTTAGGGGTGCTAAATTATCAAAAGACAACGTCTTTCTTGATTCCCTGTACCTCAGATAACTGCCTCTTGTAACAATTTCCCCTGTGTATTGATCTTATTGGGTGGTGTTGAGAATGGTTAGAGGTATATGACTTTGAATATGCAGCACAGCTTGCATCTCTCCCTCTCATCCTTTTCCCTTTGGACTGAAGAGAAGACAGACTAAAGCAGACTAATAATTAAGAAATCCCCCCTATTCATGGTTGGAATATTTCTATTTCCCCTGTCATGGAAACTTGGTTTGTACTTCTACCCTTGTCCGCCTCTTTAATGTTGTATTTTGTCACGGGAGATTTATAGAACGACAATAAAGAGCAGCTATGTTCATTATAAGCCTTTATGGAGTAAGCCAGCGATTGTGCGAGGGCCTGAGAATGACATTTATGACTTCATTGTTATATTGGCCCAGGGGTGATAGAGTTAGCCACGGTAAAGCGGACCTCACTAAGATGGAGACAATCGTGGCACCGACCTAGTGCCTCTGAAAGGATCCAGTGATGCCAAGATATAAACAAGCAGGAACACAAAAGGCACCCCTCTCAATAGTGCCCTCTGTATTTTCATCTGCTGTAGCAGAGGGGAAATGAAAGTTATGATAGATTAATGCAGGCTGTATGTGCCACCCCGTCAGCCAAGGAATATCAAAGGCCTCATTGACAAATGAAAAGGTGCTTTGTGGTATTTCCTCTCTACCTTCATCTCCCATATTCGATCCATCTCCTGGCTGGCATCTTATCCTCCATGTTTACCACATCCAAACTGAACTGAAAGATGAGACGAGTCTTCCCATGTATTCTGGGCATTGGCCAGGGCCGGAGTCATGGGCGGGCCTTCGGAGGCCTGGCCCGCCCTGTCCTACCTCCTTGCTAGTCCCCCAAAAGTATTTAAATATTGATCATGTATTTGACAGAAACACGCGCTGACAGAAAGATACATTCATCTCAGATTAAGCATCCGAGCATGTGAAACAGCTCTCCTCTGTCTCAGTATGTGTAGCCCATGTATCTGATGCTGTCTGGACAAAAATAGTATTGCATGTCATTCTCTTTTTTGCCTGACCGCATCAGATACATGGGCTACATCAAATCAAATCAAACATGTTGGGTCACATACACGTGTTTAGCAGATGTTATTGCGAGTGTAGCGAAATGCTTGTGCTTCTAGTTCCGACAGTGCAGCAATATCTAACAAGTTATATCTAACAATTTCACAACATATACCCAATACACAAAAATCTAAGTAAAGGAATGGAATTAAGAATGTATAAATATTTGGACGAGCAATGTCAGAGCAGCATAGACTAAGATGCAGTAGAATAGTACAGAATGCAGTACATATATATGAGATGATAAATGCAAGATATGTAAACATTATTAAAGTGACATTATTAAAGTAACAAGTGTTCCATTTATTAAAGTGGCCAATGATTTCAAGTATGTGTATAAGTGTATATAGGCAGTAAATTCTCTGTGCTAGTGATGGCAATTTAACAGTCTGATGGCCTTAATTAAGATAGAAGCTGTTTTTCAGTCTCTCGGACACCGCTTTGATGCACCTGTACTGACCTTGCCCTCTGGATGATAGCGGGGTGAACAGGCAGTGGCTCGGGTGGTTATTGTCCTTGATTATCTTTTTGTCCTTCCTGCGACATCGGGTGCTGTAGGTGTCCTGGAGGGCAAGTAGTTTCACCCCGGTGATGTATTGGGCAGACCACACCACCCTCTGAAGAGCCCTGCTGTTGTGGGCGGTGCAGTTGCCATGCCAGGCGACGATACAGCCCGACAGGATGCTCTCAATTGTGCATCTGTAAAAGTTTGTGAGTGGTTTAGGTGACAAGCCAAATTTCTTCAGCCTCCTGAGGTTGAAGAGGCGCTGTTGCGCCTTCTTCACTACACAGTCTGTGTGTGTGGACCATTTCAGTTTGTCAGTGATGTGTACTCCGAGGAACTTTCCGCCTTCTCTACTGCTGTTCTGTTCTGTTGATGTGGATAGGGGGGTGCTCCCTCTGCTGTTTTCTGAAGTCCACGATCATCTCCTTTGTTTTGTTGACGTTAAGTGAGAGGTTATTTTACTGACACCACACTCCCAGAGCCCTCACCTCCTCCCTTTAGGCTGTCTCGTCGTTGTTGGTAATCAAGCCAATTATTGTTGTGTCGTCTGCAAACTTGAATTGAGTTGTCGGCGTGCTTGGCCATGCAGTCATCGGTGAACAGGGAGTACAGGAGGGGGCTGAGCACGCACAGCGAAGTGGAGATGCTGTTTCCTACCTTCACCACCTGGGGGCTGTCCGTCAGGAAGTCCAGAACTCAATTGCACAGGGCGGGGTTCAGACCCAGGCCCTCAAGCTTTATGATGTTGAATGCTGAGCTACAGTCAGATTTTTTTTACATATTTTTCTTAATTTTTTTTTTATTTCACCTTTATTTAACCAGGTAGGCCAGTTGAGAACAAGTTCTCATTTACAACTGCGACCTGGCCAAGATAAAGCAAAGCAGTGCGACACAAACAACAACACAGTGTTACACATGGAATAAACAAGCGTACAGTCAATAACACAATAGAAAAAAAAGAAAGTCTATATACATTGTGTGCAAATGGCATGAGGAGTTAAGGCAATAAATAGGCCATAGTAGCGAAGTAATTACAATTTAGCAAATTAACACTGGAGTGAGAGATGTGCAGATGATGATGTGCGAGTAGAAATACTGGTGTGCAAAAGAGCAGAAAAGTAAATAAAAACAATATGGGGATGAGGTAGGTAGATTGGGTGGGCTATTTAGATGGGCTATGTACAGCTTCAGCGATCGATAAGCTGCTCAGATTGCTGATGTTTAAAGTTAGAGAGGGAAATATAAGTCTCCAACTTCAGCGATTTTTTGCAATTCTTTCCAGTCATTGGCAGCAGAGAACTGGAAAGAGAGGCGGCCAAAGAGGTGTTGGCTTTGGGGATGACCAGTGAGATATACCTGCTGGAGCGCGTGCTGCAGGTGGGTGTTGTTATCGTGACCAGTGAGTTGAGATAAGGCGGAGCTTTACCTAGCATAGACTTATAGATGACCTGGAACCAGTGGGTCTGGCAACGAATATGTAGCGTGGGCCAGCCGACTAGAGCATACAGGTTGCAGTGGTGCGTGGTATAAGGGGCTTTGGTGACAAAACGGATGGCACTGTTATAGAATACATCCAGTTTGCTGAGTAGAGTTTTGGAGGCTATTTTGTAAAAGACATCGCCGAAGTCGAGGATCGGTAGGATAGTCAGTTTTACGAGGGTATGTTTGACGGCGTGAGTGAAGGAGGCTTTGTTGCAAAATAGGAAGCCGATTCTAGATTTAATTTTGGATTGGATATGTTTAATATGAGTCTAGAAGGAGAGTTGACAGTCTAGCCAGACACCTAGGTATTTGTAGTTGTTCACATATTCTAAGTTAGAACCGTCCAGAGTAGTGATGCTAGTCGGGCTGTTGAGTCTGCCCATAAGAATACGGTGATTGACAGAGTCGAAAGCCTTGGCCATGTCAATGAAGACAGCTGCACAGTACTGTCTTTTATCGATGGCGGTTATGATATCGTTTAGTACCTTGAGCGTGGCTGAGGTGCACCCGTGACCAGCTTGGAAACCAGATTGCACAGCGGAGAAGGTACGGTGGAATTCGAAATGGTCAGTGATCTGTTTGTTAACTTTATAAAGTCAGGGCAGGATGGATATAGGTCTATAACAGTTTGGGTCTAGATTGTCACCCCCTTTGAAGAGGGGGATGACCGCGGCAGCTTTCCAAGCGTTAGGGATCTTGGACGATATGAAAGTGAGGTTGAACAGACTGGTAATAGGGGTTGCAACAATGGTGGTAATAGGGGTTGAAACAAATTTTAGAAAGAGAGGGTCCAGATTGTCTAGCCCAGCTGATTTGTAGGGGTCCAGGTTTTGCAGCTCTTCCAGAATATCTGCTGTCTGGATTTGGGTGAAGGAGAAGCTGGGGAAGCTTGGGCAAGTAGCTGCGGTTGGGCGCGTTGCTGTTGGCCAGGGTTGGGGTAGCCAGGAGGAAAGCATGGCCAGCCGTAGAGAAATGCTTCTTGAAATTCTCGATTATCGTGGATTTATTGGTGGTGACAGTGTGACCTATCCTCAATGCAGTGGGCAGCTGGGAGGAGGTGCTCTTATTCTCCATGGACTTTACAGTGTCCCAAAACTTTTTGGGATTTAGAGCTACAGGATGCAAATTTCTGTTTGAAAAAGCTAGCCTTTGCTTTCCTGACTGACTGCATGTATTGGTTCCTGACTTCCCTGAAAAGTTGCGTATCGCGGGGTCTATTCGATGCTAGTGCAGTCCACCACAGGATGTTTTTGTGCTGGTCAAGGGCAGTCAGGTCTGGAGTGAGCCAAGGGCTATATCTGTTCTTAGTTCAACATTTTTTGAAAGGGGCATGCTTATTTAAGACGGTGAGGAAATTACTTTTAAAGAACGACCAAGCATCCTCGACTGACGGGATGAGGTCAATATCCTTCCAGATTAACCGGGCCAGGTTGATTAGAAAGGCCTGCTTGCAAAAGTGTTTTAGGGAGCGTTTGACAGTGATGAGGGGTGATCGTTTGACCGCGGACCAATAGCGGATGCAGGCAATGAGACAGTGATTGATTGAAAACAGCAGAGGTGTATTTGGAGGGCAAGTTGGTCAGGATGATATCTATGAGGGTGCCCATGTTTATGGATTTAGGGTTGTTTTTGGTGGGTTCCTTGATAATTTGTATGAGATTGAGGGAATCAATGTTAGATTGTAGGACTGGCGGGGTGTTAAGCATATCCCAGTTTAGGTCACCTAACAGAACAAACTCTGAAGATAGATGGGAGGCAATCAATTCACATATGGTGTCCAGAGTACAGCTGGGAGCTGAGGGGGGTCTATAACAAGCGGAAACAGGCAGAGACTTATTTCTGGAGAGATTCATTTTTAAAATTAGAAGCTCAAACTGTTTGGGCATAGACCTGGAAAGTATGAGATAACTTTGCAGGCTATCTCTGAAAGTGGATTGCAACTCCTCCCCCTTTGGCAGTTCTATCTTGACAGAAAATGTTGTAGTTAGGTATGGAAATCTCAGAATTTTTGGTGGCCTTCTTAAGCCAGGATTCAGACACGGCAAGGACATCAGGGTTGGCGAAATGTGCTAAAGCAGTGAGTAAAACAAACTTAGGGAGGAGACTTCTGATGTTGACATGCATGAAACCAATGCTTTTTTATTTACAGAAGTCAACAAATGAGAGTGCCTGAGGACACGCAGGGCCTGGGTTAACCTCCACATCACCCGAGGAACAGATGAGGAGTAGGATGAGAGTATGGCTAAAGGCTATCAAAACTGGTCATCTAGTGCATTGGGGACAGACAATAAAAGGGTCAGATTTATGGGCGTGGTAGAATAGATTCAGGGCATAATGTACAGACAAGGGGTATGGTGGGGTGCGGGTACAGTGGAGGTAAGCCCAGGCACCGAGTGATGATAAGAGAGGTTGCATCTCTGGACGTGCTAGTTCTGCGGGGTGAGGTCACCATATGTGTGGGAGCTGGGACAAAGGAGATATCTGAGGCATGTTGAGTGGGACTAGGGGCTCCGCAGTAAACTAAAACAATGATAACTATCCTAAAGTACAGTGTACAAGGCATATTGACATTTGAGAGTGACATAAAGCGAGGCATAAAGCAATCACAGGTGTTGATTGGGAGAGCTAGCTAAGACAACAATGGGTAAGACAACAACAGCTAATCAGCTAAGACAACAACAACAGGTAAAATGGCGATGAATGGGCAGAGAGGGTTGGTTAACGACACACAGGGCCTGAGTTCGAGGCTGGGGCCGAAAGCTAAACAAAAAATAAACAAAATGGAGTACCGTGATTAATGTAACAGTCCAGCAGGCATCAGCTATGTAGCCAAGTGATCATAGGCTCCAATGAAGAGCAATAGATGGAACAGGGAAGCCGCAGGGTAGTCGTTACTATGCTAGCACACGGGAGACATGGCGTTTAAAGTTAGCATGCCGGGATAAGTAGAAGGGTCTGCTCCGACGTCCGGCAAAAGCCGGTTTAGGGCACAGCGGCTGGAGTTACGTCGGCGGACCAGTCGTGGTAGTACGGCGGGGCGCCGTGTCGACAAAGGGTCCAGGCTAGGTGGCGAAAGAGGTATTGTAGTTGTAGTAATTTAGTTTGCTAGCTGGGAGATATGCCTGCCTCACGGCTAACTGGTGCTAGCTTCGGGGCAGGGGTGCCACTCGTAACAGCTAGCTAGCAGCGACGATCCGATGCAAAGGTCCAGAGCTTATGGCAAGGATGCGGTGGAGTAGTAGACTCTAGCCATGTTGGGGTAGAGTCCGGGAGGCATCGGCTGTGTAGCCGAGTGATCACAGAGTAGGCCGGGAGGGTGGCCTGGCTCAGGGATAGCTTCGGGGCTGGGACACTCGGTGGCAGCTAGCTAGTTGTGATGATCAGGAGTAATGGTCCAGGGTTTACGAGAGGAATCCGGGGTTGTAGTGGAGAAAACAGTCTGATACTGGCAGACTGGCAAGTATTATCCAGGATAAAAAAACAGCTGGTGTCTGTGCAGAAGGTAAAGGCCGCTAGCAGTGGCTAACAATGACTAAATAGCTAGTAGCTAACTAGTTGGTTAGTTTCTGATAGCTAGCTTCTGATGGAGGTTCTGGCTATAAGGTCTAAAAAATTGCAGATCTGTGTCACATTGGGTGAGGCGGGTTACCGGAAGGTATATTTAATTTAAAAATGGAAAAGATATTGAAAATACATTGAAATATATACAAAAAAGACAAAAAAGACAAAAAGTACACGAGAGGACAACAAACCACATCTCCACTGCTACGCCATCTTGGATAAAAAACATAGTTATTTCTCTTGTTCAGATGGGATAGGGCAGCGTGCAGTGTGATGGCGATTGCATCGTCTGTGGACCTATTGTAGGGTGTAGGGTGCCGTCTTTCGGATGGGACGTTAAACGGGTGTCCTGACTCTCTGAGGTCATTAAAGATCCCATGGCACTTATCGTAAGAGTAGGGGTGTTAACCCCGGTGTCCTGGCTAAATTCCCAATCTGGCCCTCAAACCATCGTGGTCACCTAATAATCCCCAGTTTACAATTGGCTCATTCACCCCCCTCCTCTCCCCTGTAACTATTCCCCAGGTCGTTGCTGCAAATGAGAACGTGTTCTCAGTCAACTTACCTGGTAAAATAACGGTAAAAAAAAAAAAAAAAAAAATTGGGGCGGTAAGCAAATTGTAGTGGGTCTAGGGTGACAAGCAAGGTGGAGGTGATGTGATCCTTGACTAGTCTCTCAAAACACTTCATGATGACAGAAGTGAGTACTACAGGGCGATAGTCATTTAGTTCAGTTACCTTTGCTTTCTGGTTACAGGAACAATGGTGGCAATCTTGAAGTGTGTGGGGACAGCAGACTGGGATAGGGAGAGATTTAATATGTTTGTAAACACACCAGCCAGCTGGTCTGCGCATGCTCTGAGGACGCAGTTAGGGACCCCGTCTGAGCCAACAGCCTTGCGAGGGTTAACAAGTTGAAACGTCTTACTCACGTTGGCCACGGAGAAGGAAAACCCACAGTCCTTGGTAGGGGGCTGCGTTAGTGGCACTGTGTTATCCTCAAAGCGGGCAAAGAAGGTGTTTAGCTTGTCCAGAAGCAAGACATCGGTATCCGCGACGTGGCTGGTTTTTCTTTTGTAGTCCGTGATTGTCTGTAGACACTGCTACATACATCTCGTGTCTGAGCCGTTGAATTGCGACTCCAGTTTGTCTCTCTACTGACGTTTTGCCTGTTTGATTGCCTTGTGGAGGGAATGACTACTGTGTTTGTATTCTGACATATTCCCAGTCTCCTTGTAATGGTTAAATGCGGTGGTTCGCGCTTTCATTTTTGCACCAATACTGCCATCTATCTATCTATTTCTGGTTAGGGTAGTTTTTAATAGTCACAGTGGGTACAACATCTCCTATGCACTTCCTGATAAACTCACTCACCGTCTCAATGTATCCATCAATATTATTCATGGAAGCTACCCGGAACATATCCCAGTCCGCGTGATCTAAACAATCTTGAAGCGTGGATTCTGATTGGTCAGGCCAGTGTTGAATAGTCCTTAGCACGGGTACTTCCTTTTTGAGTTTCTGCCTATAGCAAGGGAGGAACAAAATGGAGTCGTGGTCAGATTGCCAAAAGGAGGGTGGGGAGGGCCATTGTATGCATCCCGGATGTTGGAGTAACAGTGGCGCTACAGTCGATACATTCAGCCTCACGATATATGGCTTTCAGTTTACATAAAGTCCAGTGAAGTTCCATGTAGTTCCTGGTATCGCTTGAGTGGGGATATACACGGCTGTGATTATAATCGAAGAGAATTCTCTTGGGCGGTAATACTGTCGTCATTTGATTGTGAGGTATTTTAGGTCAGGTGAACAGAAGAACTTGAGTTCCTGTATGTTATCACAGTTACACCATGTGTCGTTGATCACCCCCATCCTTCTTTTTCCCGGATAGATGTTTATTCCTGTCGGCACGATGAACTGAGAAGCCAGAAGACTGGACCGACTCCGACCGTATATCCCGAGAGAGCCATTTTACCACAAAACATAGTATGCTACAATCCCCAATCACTGTTAGTGAGTAATATACTCGGGAGCGGTGGGTGGTGTGTGCGCCTCCTACGTCAAACTAGAAGACCGCTCCGAGTACCTCTCCTTCGCCGGGGTTGTTTTGGGTCGGCCTCTGGAATCAGTTCAATTGCCCTGGTTGGTACAAACAAAGGATCCGCTTCGGGAAAGTCTTATTCATGGTCTTAATGCTGGTAGTGCTGGTAAGTTACTCCCGCTCTGATATCCAATAGCTATTCCCGGCTGTATGTAATAACACATACAATTTTCTGGGCTAACAATGTAAGAAATAATACATGAATAACCAAAATAATGTAAAGTTTCCTAAGAACTAGAAGCGAGGCAGCCCTCTCTGTCTGTGCCATCTTGAGGCTGACAGAGTAAGAAAGAGGGGCGCTGTTTCGCTTACTTGGATGCTATTTTGGACAAACGTGCGAAGGTAACCTATTTTTGGAAGTGGAAACATCATGACTGATTTTGTTCATTTCACATTAAAAGGTAATACATTTTTAGAGTTAAATTACATGTATATACTATATAACCCACACTAGAACTTCTAAAGCAGTCATTTGTACTGCTCATTAATTAAAATGTTTTATTACTCTGCAATTTTTTAAGTCATGCACCCCTCTGTTCCTGACTTTTATTAAAAAGTCTATAAAACACATTGATGTTGTTAGAATGTTAATATCACAAACAGAACTGGTGTTATAACCAATTTTAGGAAGCATGTCATTTTTGAAATGGTTTTCCCCTGTGGCCCCTTCTTCTCCCGACAGTAGGGCTTGCTCCCCTCCTTTACCCAAAAGTTGAATGTGCTGTGCCTAGTTGATAATCACCCCGATAATTTCCTCGAAACTGAACTTAAATTATACCGGAACTAATTTCACACATATAACAACAGATTAAATAAATGAAGTTAAGTATGATGGGGGAGAAAGGAGAAGGAAAATGGGTTAGTTGATGAGCGAGGGGCAGCGAATGATGCATAATTATGTCCCCATGAATGAAGAACAGAGCGGGCCATTCTATTGTCTTGATCTATTCTAATTATAATCTCAACATTTTATGTACCCTCTATCAGTCCACTGAATCCAAGCAGTCTTATCAGTCTACTCTGGCCTACTTGGAGTACACAGATGGTGGAGAAGAAATGAATCATGATGATTATTCCACTGATTCTGAGCCTCGGCCTGAACCTACAACTCCGAGGCCTAAGCAAAAAGAAAACAGAGCAGTGCGCACTAAGCAGAATGAAATGGTTAGACAGGAGAGAGGAAGGGACGGCACCTTTTGGATAGAACAAGCCGGTGACAATGCTACGGGCCGATTATCAGCACAACATGTCATCACTGCTCTCAGCAGGCCCTCCATCTCATGCAAAAAAATCATCATCAACGCACTCACCGGCTTTTGATATTTATGTGACATGGACATGCTCCAACTAATAATTGATCATTTTTGACTGCCGTCATATAGGCACTTATATTCATTATAATGCCATTATTGCTTTTGTGCTGATTTTCACAATTTATCAAGAAGCTTATAATGATGTTTAGGCTACTGATTGTTTTCATAATTTCTGACCGTGCGTCTTGGTGGTTGGGGGTATTTTTTAAATTTTGTCGTTGTAAAGAAAAAGCTGTTACTGCGTTCCAATACCTATGCTTTCTGTTTTATACTTGTAACAAATAAAATTGATTGAACTCTTGAGTTTTTTGTTTTACATACAGCTGATACATCCTACAGTAACATAAACTAATGAAAATGCTGTTGTGTTATTTTAAATCTACTTTTTTTCTCATTTTAATGTTACTTAAGACCTTCATAAACCTAACCAAATTACGACTGGACAGTAGTCCAGGTGAGACAAAACTAGGGCCTGTAGGACCTGCCTTGTTGATAACAATGTTATGAATGCGAGCTGCGCTTTACTATGGACAGACCTCTCCCAAATCTTAGCTACTGTTGCATCAATATTGGTCGAAGAAAACAGTTTATAATCCAGGGTTATTCCAAGCAGTTTAGTCTCCTCAATTTGCTGCATTTCCACACCATTGATTACAAGATTTAGCTGAGGTTTAGGGTTTAGTGAATGATTTGTCCCAAATACAATGCTTTTAGTTTTGAAATAAATTTATTTAGGAATCATTTATTTCTCCCCATCCATTCTGAAACTGACTGCAGCTCTTTGTTAAGTGTTGCAGTGATTTCACTTGCTGTATTAGCTGATGTATATAGTGTGCTTGATGGGGTGCATATTTATTAGTACCTGGAATTATCCATTTCATAAATGTGTCAAGTGCTGTGTCTGGTTGTTCCTCATTACACACCTCAGATTAGCAAATATTCATTATATCGGGACGGCAGGTTAGAGCATTGGACCAGTAACCGAAAGGTTGCTAGATCGAATCCCCGAGCTGACAAGGTAAAAATCTGTCGTTCTGCCCCTGAACAAGGCTGTTAACCCACTGTTCCTAGGCCGTCATTGTAAATAAGAATTTGTTCTTTACTGACTTGCCTAGTTAAATAAAGGTTAAATATATATATTTCTTTATATCTTCAACATAGGAATCACTACAAAATGTATTGTATGACCTCTTGTACAATATATTAGGCCCAGCCTTTGGAACTTTGCTTTTCAGGATTTCATTCCTGTGCTTGTTTGTAAATATCCTGGTAGGTTGACTGATAACATGAACCAGGTTACAGGCACTGGTTACAGTTGGAAGCTTTTTCATAAGTGGACAGCTTGATGAAAGCCAGTCAATATTTAGGTCACCCAGGAAATATACCTCTGTTGATATCACATACATCATCAAGCATTTCACACATCCTATCCAGATACGGACTGTTAGCACTTGGTGGTCAATAGCAGCCTCCCACAAAAATGGGCTTTTGGTGAGGCAAGTGAACCTGTAGCCATATTACTTCAACAACAGTTGACATGAGATCATCTCGAAGCTTCACAGGACTCTGAACATAAACAGCAACACGTCCACCATTGTCATTCCTGTCTCTTCTGAAGATGTTGAAACCATGTGTTGCTACCACTGTATCATCAAAGGTATTCACTTAGTGAGTGTCAGAGATAGTCGACATATGAACGTTCTTTTACTAGCAAGTTATTGATTTCATGAACCGTCTTATATTAATGCGGGCTGTTTTTAGCACTTTTCTAGATTTCTTGATTGTTTTTATTGCTTTACTGGGAGGCTTATCAGAGGTAGATATGACAGTGGTATTTATGTTTGAGCTGATAGTGCAGGTTGAACTGCACACCGTGTACTTCTTATTAGGGAAAACCGCCTTGGTGCTAACAGTATAACTCACGTTCATTGGCGCATGGTTGCTGCACACAATAGCTGTAGGATTGACAGAGGCATTCAGGGTAGTTAGAGGGACATAAATTAGGTTACTTATATTATGAATGCCAATGCCCGTGGGACAATGTACATTTGCAGCAGCTCTACGACAACTCAGCGATAGGGATTAGTCATTGTCTCAATGCAGCTTTGAAATGCGCGGACAGGGTCCAGGAGGCAAGATGATCTGGATGGACTCTGTCATTCCTGTGGAGCATCTTTTGTTTCCGAAAGGTGTCAAAGTTATCTATAAAAGTTATGCCAAAAGAGCTACAGTAGTCTTTAGCCAGGTGTGTAACGACAGTAGCCTGCTGAATCTTTCACAGCCAGGCACCCAGCGATGGTATCGGGCCTGAAATAATTGGCTGCTTTTTGGAATCTTTCAGAGCTAGAATCAGTTTTTTAATCCATTTTCAACAGCTCTGAGCTGGACTTCCTAATGTCGTTTGACCCCATATGGACTATGACAGCATCAGCCCCCAGCTGCTGTCGTAGAACGGTAGGAAGCAGCCTGGTAATGTCATGTACTCATGCTCCAGGATCAGTGGCGACCCGCCTGTTTTGGTTGCAAGTTTTGCATGTTATTTTGGTAATAATTCGTGTCACATATCAATTTGCAAACAACGTTAAAAAAGAGCTGCATACAAACATGGTCTCTTTCTTCAGTAAGGCAGCTCCAAAATGCAGGTGTTTCAGCCTAGCTCAGTGCTTTCTGTGGTGGCGGGGCAGCCACCGAAAATACAGAGCATAGGCGTTGGTAATCTTCTCTAGGTGGGCTGTAATTGGCTCAGTGTTCTGTCACTCGTGGGGAAAGTACGTCACCCCAGAATTTACAGGGAGAGCTAGAAAGCTCAAGCCCCCTTGGGTGCTGCCATAGATTTACATTACAAGTGCCCGTCCAAGAAGGCTGAAAGTCATTGACCACAGATGAAATTACGTCAAATCATGTTATATCTACCGTAGCTTTGATTAGACTGATCATGTCAACATCATACTTTCACAATCTTAGCTAGCAAGCCAAACAAACAGTCATCATCATCAATCACGTTGTCAATCTACCGGCAAATCCTTTTCAATCCTTGTCATATGAAGAGAAATTACAGATAAAACGTATCGATGCTCAACAGCCATTGGACATAAACATTACACAACAAGTCGGAAATCGCAAATTCAACAGTGAGTGGTTTGGAAGGAATCAATGGCTAACTGTGTGGTCGCAAAGCAATCACAATTTTGCTTCCACTGCCTGCTGTGCGGTGGAGAGGGTGTGTGGTCCAAGTCTGGGTTTAAGGATTTAAAACGTCTGTCTGAAAAGGTCTCTTTTCCAAGCTTATAAGGATAAACATTCACACGCAACACCATGGGCCAGAAAAGATTGAATACATTTGCCATGCTGTCAATCCAGCATGACATTTTAGCTGTGTAATCAGATTACATGTAATCAGTTACTCCCCAACCCCAGATATATATACATTATATGATTAGCCTCTGGCTCAAATAAGAAACAAGCAAGACACTGCTGTTAGATACATAGATGATACATGAACTGGACCACATACAGTATGTTAGTGTTGCATGTGTCATGGTATATAGAGAACATTAGGGTGCATTTTATTTTAACAGTGTGTAATAAACCATTTAAAAGGCATTTACAAAAATATTGCACAACATTTAGGGTTAGGGTTAGGTTTGGTCAGGTAAGGGTTAGTTTTGGTTAGGTAAGGGTTAAATAGCACTCACTTTAGAGTAGGGACTGCAAAAAATGCTTAAGTTATGATTAGTAAATGGTTAATAAATTGCAGTCATTCTGTAGTTGTGGAGAAAAAGATTAACACTTTGTTGGTGATTGTGACTTCTACCGCACTCAGAAAACTGGAAACTGGTAAATCTCAGACTTCGATGCGTTCAAGACAACTGGGAACCGAGAAAAACGAGATCGGACTGGGGAAATACATTTTGAATGGTCATCCAACTCGGAATTCCATGTTGGGAACTCGGGCCTCTTTCTAGAGCTCAGACCTGAAGATCATTGACGTCATAATTCAACCTTGTTTTTTTCTGAATTCTCAGTTGTTTTGAAAGCATCAGAGAATGCCACACTTTGATGACAAATTTGCCCTCAAGAAGGATCGCTGCGCCACGTTCAAGTGAGCACATCACAACAATGGTGAGTCCAAAAATATGTCTTGTATACTGCTGCATAAATTATGTAATATGCCAGAGAGATCAGTAGCTAAGAAAGTAATACTAAGTGTATGTTGTGACCTCAACTAACCTGTACCCTCGCACATTGACTCGGTACCAGTACCCCCTGTATATAACCTCATTAGTGTTATTTTATTGTGTTACATTTTAATATTTTTGAATTAGGTTATTTGATAAGAGCTTGTAAGTAAGCATTTCACGGTAAGGTCTACACCTGTTGTATTTGGCGCATGTGACAAATAACTTTGGATTTGATTTGTAGTAAGCCGTTAGTAGCCCATGTGTCTCACCCTAAGAATTTGGTCCCTCTACCCCTCAGAACTTAATCTACTGTTCTGGCTTGGTGGTGCACATGTAGCCTATAGCTATCGAATACTGTAAGAGCTTTCATTGTCTGCTTATATGCCCCCATTATTTATCCCACGTTTCTGACTTGGTCTACAGGGAGAATACTGTAAAACTGCCCATGTTCTGAATTGTGTCGCTGTACATTTAAAAAATGCTGAACAAATAGTTATACTGATTACTCAATCAATATTACGGCTTGCTTCTTATCCGCTCATTGTTCCCTTATGCCATAGTTTGTACATCTCAATTGTTATATAGCTTATATAGGTCTATCTCTCATTAGTATATCATTAGTAATTTTAGGCAATGTTGGAATGATTTCATTGTTTGCTTGCTCTGTGTATTATAATTAGCTCATGTGCTTTTCTTATCGAGGAAGGGATACTATATAATGTTGTTGGGTTTGTAACCATGTTTGCCAGTGACAGTCTCTTCTCATTTTCAACAAAAAGTTCAGTAATAGACCCATGTAATTCCAGTTGATATTGCAAGAGTTGTTTTGTTTGCGCAATGTGCTGTCTGTGCATCGGGATATTATCTATGAAAGTGGATCTTCGTGACTGTATTTTCCTTCCGCTTTATACCACATAGGGCTAATAAAATAATCAAATGTTGTGTAGTGGCTTTGCTGACATGCATCTAAAACATTTTGGGGAGTTTGCCCCGCCAAGATGTACATGCTAAAATCGGTACTTTCCAGGATAGCACGATCAACAAACTATTTGTTGATAAGCAACTGCTTGCTAAGGTTATGGTTAGGGTTAGGCTTAGAATAATGGTTAGAGCAAGTGTTAAGGCTAGGGTTAGTATAAGGGTTAAGTTAAGGTTTAGGATAATGGTTAAGGTTAGGACTAGGGCTAGTAGATAGTTAAGTTGAAATGTTACTGATGGACTATCCAAATAAAGTTTTACCACAATGTCTTCATGGTAATCTCCCTCAGTACTGTGTGTGTGTGTGTGTGTGTGTGTGTGTGTGTGTGTGTGTGTGTGTGTGTGTGTGTGTGTGGGTGTGTGGGTGTGTGGGTGTGTGGGTGTGTGGGTGTGTGGGTGCGTGGGTGCGTGGGTGCGTGGGTGCGTGGGTGCGTGGGTGCGTGGGTGCGTGGGTGGGTGTGTGTCATTTAATGTTTGATCTACTGTATGGATTTTGCTTGGATAAATACATGTATACATGTCTATAAGAATCTACACTTGCACACACACACGCTGGTATTTCTATGAACTTGTTATTTTTGTCGATAGGACATTGATAATAATCTGCCAATTTGTTTTCATGTCATTACATGAAGATATAAGGGGGGTCTATATTCAATAAAAATTCACGCGTTGATTTAATTTAAAACCTGTTTAACCGTTTGTCATGGTTGGTGTCTTGACGGATTTGTCCAAAATCGTGTGACATAAAGCATACCTTTTTCTAGTTGTTGTTAAATCATATATTAAGCATTAATCAGTTAAATTAGACATTGAACGTGAACCCTGTCAGAATCCTGGATCTAGCTGTCAGACAGTTTTTTATATAACTAATCTCAGAAATGCAGTGTAACATTTTGTGTCTCCTTATGTTGCGAGATGAAAACATATTTCATGGGCACACAAATCCAAAATAATACATGCAATGGAAAAATCGAATGCTTCTAACTGAAAGAGTCACCTTACCTTGATACTTAAAACCTAAACTTACTTTGATACAACCTAAATCGAAACTGTCATTAACGTGGTTCTTTAATAATTATGAATAATACTTGTTAGATGCGCATTTGGTGTCGAGCTGTTCCGTGATATTTTCACACATCATCATCTGATCCAGGAAGGAATTTTCCAAATGACAGCCAGGTGATGAACAGCTGTTGTAATAGGTGATGCAATGTGCCCAAGTGCTTGAAAAAAAGGTGTTCGCGAGGAATGTCCAGAATATTTTGGTGTCATTGTTTGTGCTGGTGAAGACAGTGGTGCCTGGATCCATGCTGGATCTCATGTTCCTAGCAAATTGAGGTTGATCATTTGTTGTTGTCTGCTTGATTTACAGCAGGCCTTGCTTGATTTAACAGAGAAACCATCAAGGTAATGAGCTCATGTTTTCATATGTTTTTGTGCATCGGATAGGACACCGAATCTACTGTGCACAATTGTGTAGGATAGACTATTTTACACCCAACGCTCTTCCTATTAATTTTTCTGGATGTAATGACACCAAATTACATAGCCTAGTGGGCTAATTGACAATATCACATGGTGATGAAATAACATGACAAATACATTTTGTTCTCCATGTTAGACCTGCAATTTTTTTATTTTATTTTTTATTTTACCCCCTTTCTCCTCAATTTTTGTGGTATCCAATCGCTAGTAATTACGATCTTGTCTCATCGCTACAACTCCCATACGGGCTCGGGAGAGACGAAGGTCGAAAGCCATGCGTCCTCCGAAGCACAACCCGCCAGCCACACCAATGTGTCGGAGGAAACACCGTGCACCTGGCCCGCCACAGGAGTCGCTGGAGCGCGATGAGACAAGGATATCCCTACCGGCCAAACCCTCCCTAACCTGGACTACGCTAAGCCAATTGTGCTTCGCCCCACGGACCTCCCGCGCGGCCGGCTGCGACAGCGCGTGAACCGCATAGACTCTGGTGGCATTGGAAATGGACATTTCCTCAATTTGGTGCTTGAAAAGTAATTGTAATTATTGTAGCCAATGTAAATGTTCTCCGGCTCCCTTATAATTACCCTTGATTTCATTTTTGATCCGTTTTTGTGAGAGATGTGGCCACTAGTTTGTTTCCCACCACTTCAATTGAAGTGTGTTACGCTACTCTGTTATTATGAAGACAAAAACAACGAATGTTGGCTTCAACTTGGCTTTCCATACAAATCCTTCCATTATAAAAGGAACCTGGTTTTTGTTCACTTTCTCATTATAAAAACAGCCATGGTGAGATTAATGCTACCGCTATTCATTGCTTTATTATGTGTGCCTGCGTCGGTCACAATCTATTTAGTCAGGCAATGTCCACATTATTCTCACATATTTTAGAATGTAATAATGTGAATATCAGATCATAAACATTTCATTATTCTTAAAATGGTAATGGCCTACTTTTTATTTTACACTGTTGCATGCTGTTTGGGGGAGGAGGGTTCCATATTAAGCCCTTTATGTTTAATTATATAAATTATACAATTGTATAACATTGAGGTCCTTGAAAATTAGAACCAAGTGCTTGAGAAAATCCCTGAAAGTCCATGAATTTGACTTGCCAATGTCTGTATGAACCCTGCTTAGTCCTAGTCCCATGTTGTTGTTGTCACGGCTGTCTTCCTCTTCTTCCTCTGAAGAGGTGTAACAAGGATCGGACCAATACGCAGCGTGGTAGGTGTCCATGTTTTAATATAGAAAAACTGAACAATGAACACCAATACAAATACAATAAACGTAACAAACCGCAACAGTCCCGTGTGGCACAAACACTGACACATGAAACAATCACCCACAAAATACCCAAAGAACATGGCTGCCTAAATATGGTTCCCAATCAGAGACAACGTTGAACACCTGCCTCTAATTGAGAACCAATCTAGGCAACCATAGACTTACATAAACACCTACAATGAACACAACCCCATGAACTCTACAAAACCCCCCTAGACAATACAAACACCCTAGACGAGACAAAAACACACAAACATCCCCCATGTCACACCCTGACCTAACTAAAATAATAAAGCAAACAAAGATAACTAAGGCCAGGTCGTGACAGTTGAATAGGAGGAGTTATGGGCCAATTTGCATATATTCACTTTTTATTCCTCTAAGTACACATGTGGAACTGCATTAAAATGCTTTCCATTTTTGTTTCAATCTATTTTGAAATATGTATCCCAATGTCACACATTGGCCCCATTATTTATAGAAAGACCCACGCACACACACACACACACACACACACACACACACACACACACACACACACACACACACACACACACACACACACACACACACACACACACACACACACACACACACACACACACACACACACACACACACGGGATTATCACATGATACTTTGATAGGTTTATGAGGGTTAAGGTGGGGAATGGAGGGGTTATATTCGGTATTGAATCTCTTACTTACAGCAGATGTGCAGTTATTTTATTACAACCATCACATTTTCTGGTAGACAACCTATTATTTCACTATTCACATTTTTACATTACCATATTTTTCTACTGAGCTGATTTTAGAACAGTTTTTAATTTACAGAGATGAGAGACTCAGCACATGGATGCCTGTGGATTGCGTAACAACCAACATCTGTTTTTTTTCTGGCTATGTCCTCTTTCTTTCCACTGTCAGAGACAAAGTGTGAGGGGTCACATTAGTTCTTGGTTAATGGAACATCTGTTCACAGTGAGCTGCTTGAGTAGAACCTCTCTTCTCTTCTGCTCGCCGCTTCTCTTGGCATCCATTGTGGTTGTTACAGCAAATCTCAGCCATGCATGGATAATACACATTGGACAGTTGAGAGGAATAGTGCAAGTCATGTCAAAATTGAGTTGTCCGTTTGCAAATTGACCAGTTTGTTATAGTTGGAAACAATCATCTGGATGGTCCAATTGGAGGTGTCATTAAAAGAAATGCACCCCTCCCAACGTAAAAATATTTTCACATGAACGTCCCCATACTGCAGGGTTTCCCAAACTCAATCCTCAGGACCCCAAGGGAAGCACATATGGAATTGTTTTAAGATAGTCATACCATTGATCATTTAACTATTTGATTTTGAATTTTAAGACCCCTGTAGGCAGTGGCGACCCGTCATTCAGGGCAGGGCAGAGCCCCACCTGTTTTGAGACTCACATTTTTTACAAAAAAGACCATGGTCTCTTTTTTTGCTTTCTTGAGGCAGCGCCAAAAGGCAGGTGTTTCAGCCTAGCTCAGTGCTTTATGTCGTGGGGCGGGCCAGCAGAAATAGGAGCATTGCGCCGTGATTGGCTCAGTATTCTGTCACTCATGGGGACCTTGCACAATTGCCTAACTTCAGTCCTTCAGTAATGGTAGACATCCAACATTTCAGCCCTTTGTGTCCTACCATAGAGTTATATTACAAGTGCCATTCCAAGAAGGCTCAAGGTCATTGGCCACAGAAATTACGTCAAATCACGTTATATGTACAGTAGCTTTAATTGGACTGATCATGTCAACATCTAACTCTCACAATTTTAGCTAGCAGTCATCACCGGGAATCAAATCTACTGGCAAATCCATTTTAATCCTTGTCATATGTCGATAAATAATGAAGAGAAAATAAAGTAGAGAGATAAAAGAGATAAAAAGTATCGGTGCTCATCGGCCATTGAACCTAAACATTACACAACAACTTGAAAATGGCAAATTCAACAATGAGTTGGTTGGAAGGAATCGGTGAAAGTCGCAAACCGCAAGCATTGCAACTGGGAAAATACGTTTTGAACGGTCATCCAACTCAGAATTGTAAATCTTTTTCTTTGATGACAAAATTTGCCAACGAAGGAACGACGTGCACAACAAGGTGAGTCCAAAAGTGTCTCATATGCTGCTGCATAAATTATGTAATATGCCACGGAGATATGGTCAGCTATATCGTCTATGTTTTTTTTAAAGGTAGTAAACGAGGCTGAATTAATTGTTTTTCTGCCAGACAAGGCTCTGCTGATACCCAGGTGTAGCGGTGGTAAGGATTCATGCCATAGTGCTGAAAAGAAAGCTCTGCTGTTGGGACAGCTTTATGTAGGACCTAACAGTTTGTGGGCACCGCTTGTCACCGTTATAGTGCAATTAATGTATTGTTTAGTGTTGTGTTGTGTAGTGGCTTTGCTGGCATACATCTAAAAAAAAAAATTGGGGGGCTGTTTGCCCCACCAGGATTCCGATGCTAAAATTGCCACTGTCTGTAGGTTATAAACAATTATATGAAAAAATTATTTGATAAAATATTGCATTTCTCTTTACTACTATAGCCCAAAGAAATACATTGAAAAACACATTCATAAATGGAAAAACAGTCAGTAAAAAAATGTATAATAAGGAATAAGGTGTAGAAGTGTCTGTCCTATATCTAGAAGATATAATAAAGCTCAGGAAATATTTGTGATTTTTTTGACACATATTTAACCCCCCTTTTTTTGTTGCCACAAAGCTACCTCCGTACTTCCATATGTTTTTTGACCAGTACCTGGTAACATTCAGAATCCAAAATCCTTTGTATGCAAACCGTTCGGACGCTACAGACGTTTTCGTGAGAAGACCAATTTTTGGGATGTCTCATGGTCTGACAAACATCGCTGTAATATGCAATTCAATACTCATCTTTAAAACAAATGCAATTTAGGTCAAAAGAGTTCAAATTAACAAAGGAAATAGAGGAACTAACAGTACAGTTAGAATGCAATAAAAAACTGTAACATCAAAGCACAGAATACAGTTGAAGTCGGAAGTTTACGTACACTTAGGTTGGAGTTATTAAAACTCATTTTTCAACCAATCCACAAATGTCTTGTTAACAAACTTTAGTTTTGGCAAGTCGGTTAGGACATCTACTTTGTGCATGACACAAGTCATTTTTCCAACAATTGTTTATAGACAGATAATTTCACTTATAATTCAATGTATCACAATTTCAGTGCGTCAGAAGTTACATACACTAAGTTGACTGTGCCTTTAAACAGCTTGGACAATTCCAGAAAATTATGTCATGGCTTTAGAAGCTTCTGATAGGCTAATTGACATAATTTGAGTCAATTGGAGGTGCACCTGTGGATGTATTTCAAGGCCTACCTTCAAACTCAGTGCCTCTTTGCTTGACATCATGGGAAAATCAAAAGAAATCAGCCAAGACCTCAGAAAAAGATTGTAGACCTCCACAAGTCTGGGTCATCCTTGGAAGCAATTTCCAAATGCCTGAATGTACCACGTTCATCTGTACAAACAATAGAACACAAGTATAAACACCATGGGACCACGCAGCCGTCATACCGCTCAGGAAGGAGACGCGTTCTATCTCCTAGAGATGAATGTACTTTGGTGCGAAACGTACAAATAAATCCCAGAACAACAGCAAAGGAACTTATATCCACAGTAAAACGAGTCCTATATCGACATAACCTGAAAGGCCGCTCAGCAAGGAAGAAGCAACTGCTCCAAAACCGCCATAAAAAAGCCAGACTACGGTTTGCAACTGCAAATGGGGACAAGGATCGTACTTTTTGGAGAAATGTCCTCTGGCGTGATGAAACAAAAATAGAACTGTTTGGCCATAATGACCATCGTTGTGTTTGGAGGAAAAAGGGGGAATGCTTGCAAGCCGAAGAACACCTTCCCAACCGTGAAGCACGGGGTGGCAGCATCATGTTGTGGGGGTGCTTTACTACAGGAGGGACTGGTGCACTTCACAAAATAGATTTCATCATGAGGCAGGAAAATTATGTGGATATATTGAAGCAACATCTCAAGACATCAGTCAGGAAGTTAAAGCTTGGTCGCAAATGGGTCTTCCAAGTGAACAATGACCCCAAGCATACTTCCAAAGTTGTGGCAAAATGGCTTAAGAACAACAAAGTCAAGGTATTGGACTGGCCATGACAAAGCCCTGACCTCAATCCTATTTAAAATGTGTGTGCAGAACTGAAGAAGCTTGTGCGAGCAAGGAGGCCTACAAACCTGAGTCAGTTACACCAGCTCTGTCAGGAGGAATGGGCCAAAAATCACCCAACTTATTGTGGGAAGCTTGTGGAAGGCTACCCGAAACGTTTCACCCAAGTTAAACAATTTAAAGGCAATGCTACCAAGTACTAATTGAATGTATGTAAACTTCTGACCCACTGGGAATGTGATGAAAGAAATAAAAGCGAAATAAATCATTCTCTCTACTATTATTCTGACATTTCACATTCTTAAAATAAAGTGGTGATCCTAACTAAATGTCAGGAATTGTGAAAAACTGAGTTTAAACATATTTGGCTAAGGTGTATGTAAGCTTCTGACTTCATCTGTAAATTCAAGAAAGATCAAGGGTGGGTTGCACCGAAATGGTTTCAATTCATCTAGGATTAGAGCTAATCTAGGATTTGTAATTAATCAGAGATGTGTTGCACTACTTAATTTTAAATCTGTATCAGTACATTTATGATTAATGGTTTTAAACTATGATTAGTGACATATTACACCAATATATGAGGTATTTTGTGAGTTGAAATAAAGTGGCTAGCCTACAAATGAGGCCAGAAAGTTGCTGCTCCTTGATAAAATAATAACAATGTGATGTTAGAACTATTGCAATTCCATCGTGAAAGGTTCTCATGGGTTGGCTGATTTGAAATAAAATATTTTATTTGCCAGTAATAGACAGAAAAGTAATTCTGGTGCTTCCAGTTCCACCCTGTATGGTATTGAGAATAACAAAGTCTTAATCATATATTTGAATACAGATAGCCTAACTAGGAATTGTGTGTCGATCCAAAAAATATATATAATATTTATTTTTACATGTTACCAATGTTACATTATACACACCTTAGGCTGCAAAAAGGTTGTCAGTCAAGATTCTACTCACAGCATTCCCATTTGCATTGGCAGCATGTTGCATCTGGCCATCTTATGTATTCTCCTCAGGTAGGTCCTCTTCAGCCTCCTCAGGTAGCTTTCTCCTTGTCTCTTGCCAAAGTTATACAGAACCGCCACTGCAATAATGATTGTCAGTGTAGTGTCCATCTTTGTGCGGACTCCCTCCTTTAGGCAGGGAAATATTTTTTTCCACACTCCAAAAACTCTCTCTATGAAATTGTATTGTATTCTCTCTCTTCAGATGTCTAGGGGTTTAAAAGGGGTGTGATAAGGTACCCACGACAGGCATATCCATTGTCACCTAGTAGGTGGCCTTCATATGCCCCCCTTTCCAGCTTGCACCCAGATGACTATTGTCAAAGATTCTGCTGTCATGGGTGGATCCTGGCCATCTAGCTACGATGTTGGTGAGCTGACTTTTGTCATCAGCACATTGATGCAGCAATAACTTTTCCGATGACGGAAAAGTTCTCCATTCTCACCACCAGGGTTGGGAATAGGAATGTGTGTACAGTCTATTGCCCCTAGTACACCTGGGAATCTAACTCTCCTGTAAAATCCAGCTGTTGTTTCCTCTGTAGGCTTGAACCTTATGCACTGATTTTTCAGACTGGCAATAGCACTGGATACTCTGACTACAATCCTGCAGACGGTTGACTTGTCGAGTCCAAAAAGGTCCCCATCCACCATCTGGAAACATCCAGTTGCGAAGAACCGCAGAGCAAGAGCTGAAGTATGGGGGTACAGCCGCGTTCCTATCACTCCTATGCTTAATGGTTGGTCCAACCTTTATTTCCAGTTGCATTACAGAGTCCTTGGAGAAGAGCAATCTACTTGAGAACTCATCATTATTATAAAACTCTACAGGAATCAACCTGTCTCTAATTATTCTCTGAGGAACTTTCTATAGTGACTATGCCACCAGTCAGAAAGATGAGTGGAGGGAATCCAATATTTGGCATCTTATGGCTCTTTGATTACCTTATCAGACACTCAGGTCCCTGATCATCCTGTACAGCGTTTGGAGACCAAAATATATTGTGAAATCAATCCTGAAGGTGGAGGAGAATTCACATTCTCACCTGTCTCTCTTTAAAGTAAAACCCTCTTCAGGTCTTTGAAACCTGGGATAGATCTGTTTTTCTCCTTCGGTTGCAGATAATTGAATTGGATTTGTCGGATGAGCTGATACAGGAACAGCGTGCACAAGTATCGATCCCTTGGCAATAGTTGAGACCATTACCAATATTGTAGCCAAGTAGTGTTTTTTGAAAGGGAAGAAATATATTTTTTTCTTCTAAGAAGTTCATGGTCTTCTCAGACAGAGTTTAGGATTGTTACAGTCATTAAAAATGTGACTGACTGAATCAACAGAGTCTGTTATAAATGTTTTCCACGATCCCTGCTCTGGAAGGACTCAGCTGAGGTAAATGTTTAAAAATATTTCTCTAGTTCTGTATATTCCTACGTATCTTTAGGGGCTATAACAGTTACATACAGTTACATACAGTGATTATGTATTATGAATATTTCCTTTTTGTCATTTATATGAGCCTTGTAAAAGTATTTTGATGAACGCCTCATTAAAATGAATGTTGGTTTCCAGTAGAAATCAAACACGTAATCATTGTGCTTTCATTTCATGAAACAAATATTCAACAAAACAATGTGAACAGTGTGAATCAAAAAACAACTCACCAACATCATGATTCATACATGAATAATTGCTGTGTGGGAAGAATATGATTTCTATTTACAACATAAACCTTGTTAACAATCCTTGCTCTCTCTCTCTACACTAGCTCGTTTCATTTGCTAGCCGTTTGCTAGCCCATTCGCTAGCTCACCCGACCTGTCTTAAAACGTCTTAAGGCTAGGGGGCAGTATTTTCACATCCGGATGAAAAGTGTGCCCAAAGTAAACTGCCTGCTACTCAGGCCCAGAAGCTAGGATATGTATATAATTAGATTTGGATAGAAAACACTCTAAAGTTTCTAAAATTGTTAAAATAATGTCTGTGCGTATAACAGAACTTATTTGGTAGGCGAAACCCTGAGGACAAACTATCCAGGATTATTTTTTTGAGGTCACTCTCTTTTCAATGGGTTTTCTATGTGGATCTAGATTTCTAAGGCACTTGCTTGCAGTTCCTATCGCTTCCACTAGATGTCAACAGTCTGTAGGAATTGGTTGATGTTTTTACTTTGAGTAATGAAGAAGTAGGGCTGTTCAGAATGAGGGTCGAGTCTAGTGTACTGTTGTGGTTAGGGCGCTTGACCTGAAAGCTCGCTCCACCTTGTTTTCGTCCGGTATTGAACACAGTTTAACACAGTTTAAATTTGATTGATTATTTACGTTTAAAAATACCTAAAGTTGGATTAGGAAAGTTGATTGAAATGTTTGGATCAAGTTTATAGGTAACTATATTAGATACTTTGTAGTCATGTTGCGCGAGTTGGAACCTGTGTTTTTCTGGATCAAACATGGCAAATAAATGGACATTTTGGAGATATAACGACAGAATTTATCGAACAAAAGGACCATTTGTGATGTTTAATAGACATATCGTAGTGCCAACAGAAGAAGATCTTCAAAGGTAAGGCATGAATTATATCGTTATTTCTGACTTTTGTGTCACGCCTGGCAGGTTGAAATGTGATTTTCATGTGTTTGTTTGATGGGATGCTGTCCTCAGCTAATAGCATGGTTTGCCTTCGCCGTAAAGCCTTTTTGAAATCTGACACTGTGGCTGGATTAACAAGAAGTTCATCTTTAAACCGATGTATGACACTTGTATGATTCATGAAATATTATTATGAGTATTTCTGTTTTTGAATTTGGCGCGCTGCTATTTCACTGGGTGTTGTCAAATCAATCCCGTTAACGGGATTGGCGCGCAAAGGGATCACTAAGAAGTTAATGACATTTTACTAGTCCAATCAAAGGGTCAAGTGCGTGTTTCAATACACAATCATTGCATTTTTTTATTTTAACGAGGGCCTTTTAATCAGAGAGTTGAGCTACTCAAGACATTTGCAATGAATTAGAAGAACCTTGTCCCAAGAGGATGATTTAGAACACTAGAGAGTAGGGCTCATAGCCACTGGGGAGGTCTCATGGGAACAGTCTGTAATGCAGAGCTGGGCAGAAAATAGTTGTATTTTGTCATTTATTTTAAAATACAAACTTTTCAAATACTCTAGGTAGTCGAATATAGTTTATATAGAGCTTTAACTAAAAAGCAACTATTTTCTTTGCTATTCAAATATGGTTTCAGAAAAACAAATTATACTGAACAAAAATATAAACATAACATGTAAGAATTTCAAAATTTTTACTGAGTTACAGCTCATATAAAGAAATTAGACAATTAAAATACATGAATTCTGCCCTCACCCACTGGGGAGCCTGGCCCATCCAATAAGAATTAGTTTTTCCCCACACAAGGGCCTTATTACGCCTTATTACGGGTGGCTGGTCTCATTTGATCATACAGGTGAAGAAGCCAGATGTGAAGGTCCTGAGTTGGCATGGTTACACGTGGTCTGCGGTTGTGAGGCCGGTTGGACGTAATTCTCTAAAACAACATTGGAGATGGCTGATGGTAGAGAAATTAAGATTTAATTCTCTGGCAACAGCTCTGTTGGACAATCCTGCAGTCAGCATGCCAATTGCAAACTCCCTCAAAATTTAGACATCTGTGGCATTGTGTTGTTAAACATTTCTGGGATCTTATATTTCAGCTCATGAAAAATGGGACCAACACTTTACATGTTTCATTTATATTTTTGTTCAGTGTACAGTTGAAGTCGGAAGTTTACATACACCTATGTCTGAGTCATTAAAACTCGTTTTTCAGCCACTCCACAAATTTCTTGTTAACAAACTATAGTTTTGGAAAGTCGGTTAGGACATCTACTTTGTGCATGACATAATTAATTTTTCAAACGATTGTTTACAGACATATTATTTCACTTATAATTCACTGTATCACAATTCCAGTGGGTCAGAAGTTTACATACACTAAGTTGACTGTGCCTTTAAACAGTTCGGAAAAATCCAGAAAATTATGTCATGTCTTTAGAATCTTCTAATAGGCTAATTGACATAATTTTAGTCAATTGGAAGTGTACCTGTGGATGTATTTCAAGGCCTACCTTCAAACTCAGTCCCTTTTTGCTTGACATCATGGGAAAATCAAAAGAAATCAGCCAAGACCTCAGAAAAAAAATTGTAGACCTCCACAAGTCTGGTTCATCCTTGGGAGAAATTTCCAAACGCCTGAAGGTACCACGTTCATCTGTACAAACAATAGTACACAAGTATAAACACCATGGGACCATGCAGCCGTCATGCCGCTCAGGATGGAGACGCGTACTGTCTCCTAGAGATGAACGTACTTTGGTGCGAAAAGTGCAAATCAATCCCAGAACAACAGCAAAGGACCTTGTGAAGATTCTGGAGGAAACCGGTACAAAGGTATCTGTATCCACAGTGAAACGAGTTCTATATTGACATAACCTGAGAGGCTGCTCAGCAAGGAAGAAGCCACTGCTTCAAAACTGCCTTAAAAATGCCAGACTACGGTTTGCAACTGCACATGGGGACAAAGATCATACTTTTTGAAGAAATGTCCTCTTGTCTGATGAAACAAAAATAGGACTGTTTGGCTATAATGACCATTGTTATGTTTGGAGGAAAAAGGATGAGTCTTGCAAGCCGAAGAACACCATCCCAACCGTGAAGCACGGGGGTGGCAGCATCATGTTGTGGGGGAGCTTTGCTGCAGGAGGGACTGGTGCACTTCACAAACTGGATGGTATCATGAGGAAGAAAAATGATGTGGATATATTGAAGCAACATCTCAAGACATTAGTCAGGAAGTTAAAGCTTGGTTGCAAATGGGGCTTCCAAATGGACAATGTCCCCAAGCATTTTATTTTATTTTTTATTTTACCGTTATTTTACCAGGTAAGTTGACTGAGAACACGTTCTCATTTGCAGCAACAACCTGGGGAATAGTTACAGGGGAGAGGAGGGGGATGAATGAGCCAATTGTAAACTGGGGATTATTAGGTGACCATGATGGTTTGAGGGCCAGATTGGGAATTTAGCCAGGACACCGGGGTTAACACCCCTACTCTTACGATAAGTGCCATGGGATCTTTAATGACCTCAGAGAGTCAGGACACCCGTTTAACGTCCCATCCGAAAGACAGCACCCTACACAGGGCAGTGTCCCCAATCACTGCCCTGGGGCATTGGGATATTTTTAGACCAGAGGAAAGAGTGCCTCCTACTGGCCCTCCAACACCACTTCCAGCAGCATCTGGTCTCCCATCCAGGGACTGACCAGGACCAATACTTCCAAAGTCAAGGTATTGGTGTGGCCATGACAAAGCCATGACCTCCATCCTGTAGAAAATGTGTGGGCGGAACTGAAAAAGCGTGTGCGAGCAAGGAGGCCTACAAACCTGACTCAGGAACACCATCTCTGTCAGGAGGAATGGGCCAAAATTCAACCAACTTATTGTGGGAAGCTTGTGGAAGGCTACCCGAAACGTTTGACCCAAGTTAAACAAATGAAAGGCAATGCTACCAAATACTAATTGAGTGTATGTAAACTTCTGACCGACCGGGAATGTGATTGTCACGCCCTGACCTTAGATATCTCTGTTTTTCTATATATTTGGTTAAGTCAGGGTGTGACTCGGGTGGGTACGCTAGTTTTTGTATGTCTAGGGTTTTTGAATGTCTAGGGGTTTTGTATGTCTATGTTGGCCTGATATGGTTCCCAATCAGAGACAGCTGTTTATCGTTGTCTCTGATTGGGGATCATATTTAGGTAGCCATTTGCTTCATTTGTGTTGTGGGATCTTGTTTTTGTATGGTTGCCATGTGCACTACAAGACTGCATAATTGTTAGATTCTTTGTTGTTTTGTTGTCAGTTTCACTATTAAAAAATGTGGAACTCTACGCACGCTGCGCCTTGGTCCGATCCTTTCAATGAACGTGACAGTGATGAAAGTATTAAAAGCTGAAATAAATCATTCTTTCTACTATTATTCTGACATTTCATATTCTTAAAATAAAGTGGTGATCCTAACTGACCTACGACAGGGAATTTTTACTAAGATTAAATGTCAGGAATTGTGAAAAGCTGAGTTTAAATGTATTTGGCTAAGGTGTATGTAAACTTCTGACTTCAACTGTATATTTTAAGGTTTTTGAATACATGCAGGTAATAATTTAAAAAAATTGTTATTGGATGGCTGCCAAATAGTTGATGAATAACCAAAAACTACAACAGTTAGTTGGATAAAACTAAATATATCATCATTACCGCATGGTTTGGAGGGCTCCCAGATATGTATCTTAATATAGGGACATGGAATTGTCTGAACATTTGAGTAGGCCACATTTGCAGCTTCAAAATGACTAACAAATATATATATAAATACGGAATGAGACAAAATAAAATGTACATTTGACATCAAGTTTGTATACATAGTAACTTTGATTATTGCAATAGCAATATTGTTATAACATATAATTACTTTATAATTGCATAATTAGGAACAGTCACTATTCCTGTTGTGTACAGTAGTTACAAAAACTCTCAGCTCATTGCTATGCATTTCAAATGCAATTACCAAAGCATAATGGAACAAAAAATGTTGCTCCAAAAGTAATTACAGTTTTATTACACAGGCACAATAACAATTGAATGTAAAGTGTAACTGAGAATGCTAACAGTTACAAAATATGTCTGTTAAGTGTTGAAAGGAAACTCCCTTCTTCAATAAACTACAGCCAAGGTAGTTGGAAGTTAGTTTTAATTCTGAGTAAATGATCCCTTTAAAAATGTAAATTTCAACCTTTTCAGTAGCATGTTGAAAAAGTCATACAGTAGTTGAACGTTCGAATTTATATATAATTATCTGTATAAAATAGCATTGATTCATTGTTTTGACTTGATTATGTGCACCTGGGGCAATGGACCTTCAGGAGAATGGACATTTACAGAATGTTTAGATAGAAATGTATTGTGTAGATCAAATATGACTGTCCAATAGATTGGAATAGTACAGGAGATTCTGTGTGCTCTATTCATTTTATTTCCATCTTCAACATGCAGTTCCCTGCCATTAGGTGAGGGCAGCCAGATCTGTATTCAAATATTATTTTAGAGAAGTTACTTTCTGAGATCTGTATTCAAATAATTAAGACTACAGTTATCCCAGGTCTGCTGTACTGTTCACACCTAAGGCTAATACTGTTGTGGACCAGGGTTGTACTTGTAACTGGACACATTTCTCTGGCAAGACTGTGTGTAGGCAACCAGAAAAGACCAGAGAGATCGAAATAGCCTCCTCAGCTACTCCATATGGAATGGAGAAAAGAGGGGTCACGACTGCTCAGTGACCTCACCGTGATGATAAAAGAAGGATCATCATGATGTTGGATGCATCATCTCTCATATGTTTGAAAATGGGGAGAGGTGGTTTCTTGGCAAGGCTGCAGAACTAGAGCCGTGCCTGTGTTGAGGACGGTACTTGAGAGGTAAATTCCTCCTGAAGTCTGGACTGCAGCCCAAATGTCTCATACGGACAGAGCCCAGTGCTATAACCTCTGCTATTACCCCAATCCATCTCTGTAATGCTAAGTGCCAAGGCGAGAGGGTGTGCAGGCTATTTTTAAAAAGTTTTTGATATTACTCATCAGGGCACTATGAACCCTCTTCTGTCTTGTGTCAGGACACAGGGTCTAACAAAAAGATCACGGAAGAGGTTACATCTCAAGCCAACATAATTGAAGACATAATAACCTTTGTTACCAATAAAAAGGTGAGTGCTAGACATAATAATAGCACTAAATCGAAACTATAACGTTGTTTGTGGCTATTATTATGACACTCAATAAGAATTGAATGAACGCAGCATCATATCTGCGTCATCGTCATATCCTTGGCCTCTTGAGCCACTATGAAACTTTCTATCTGGCCTCTTGAACCAGTGTGAAGGCTTCCCTCTTCTGTTTTTCCAGGCTGACTGTATATGTCCTCTCACACCGCCACTTGACATCTCCATTAGACCACCTCTAATCTCATTTTCATGGCACGCCTTACACCTGACCACCCCAACCAGAGTGGTAATTAGTGAAGACGAGGTGATATCATCAATCGCTGCTCAAGGATTCTCTTGAGTGACATCGGACTCCTGAGTGGCGCAGCGGTCTAAGGCACTGCATCTCAGTGCAAGAGGTGTCACTACAGTCCCTGGTTCAAATCCAGGCTGTATCACATCTGGCTGTGATTGGGAGTCCCATAAGGCAGTGCACAATTGTCCGGGGTAGGCCGTCATTGTAAATAACAATTTGTTCTTAACTGACTTGCGTAGTTAAATAAAGGTTAAAAAAAATTAATGGCAGGGGTCTAAAGCACTACTGTCTTTATTTCTCCCCAGTGGCAAAATACCTCACGTACCAAAGCAAGTGTCTGAAGTCATGCTCTGCAACCATTTGATAAACATCCGATTATGATACCAGATCAGAAAACCCAGTGATGAGTCTCTGATCCATTGTTTGAAATTATTGTGACAGCAATTTTATCTGTGCGTCTGCCTCACCAGTTTCCCTCTGCATCTCGTAATAATGCAGGTTAAATGTCCTGCAGCTGTGGTTCATCAAGTTCAATGACCTTTTTAAATTCTTGTCATGCCTCCATGTAAACACGTACTCAGAAATGCCTCCACGGGTCACGCTTGATCACTTTAGTCGGTGGAATAAAAAATTGGTGTGCACTGCTTAAAGTAATTGTGTATTACATACTCTGTTGCATTATGCAGCAACAGACTCCCTCCCACCAGTCCTAATGGGGCCCGAGACAACACAGAGGTGCTTCGTAATTACATATACAGTGCCTTTAGAAAGTGTTCATAACCCTTGATGTGTTCCACATTTTGTTGTTACAGCCTGAATTAAAAATGTATTTACTCCATAATGACAAATTAAACACATGTTTTGGTACATTTCTGCACATTTCTTGAAAATTAAATACAGAAATATCTCATTTACCTACGTATTCACACACCTGAGTCAATACTTTGTAGAAGCACCTTCGGCAGCGATTACAGCTGTGAATCTTTCTGGGTAACTCTCTAAGAGCTTTCCACACCTGGATTGCGCAACATTTGCCCATTATTACAAGAATACCCATAACATGATGCAGCCACCGCTATGCTTGAAAATAGAGGTACTCAGTAAGGTATTGTAATGGATTTGCCGCAAACATAACACTTTGTTTTCACAACAAAAAGTGAATTGCTTTGCCACATTTTTTTCAGTATTACTTTAGTGCCTTGTTGCAAACAGGATGCATGTTCTGGAATATTTGATTCTGTACAGGCTTCTTTTCACTCAATTAAGTTAGTATTGTGGAGTAACTACAATGTTGTTAATCCATCCTCAGTTTCCTCCGATCACAGCCATTAAACTTTGTAACTATTTTAAAGTCACCATTGGCCTCATGGTGAAATCCCTGAGCGGTTTCCTTAGTCTCCGGCAACTGAGTTAGGAAGGATGCCTGTATCTTTGTAGTGACTGGGTGTATTGATACACGATCCAAAATGTAATTAATAACTTCACCATGCTCAAAGGGTATTCAATTTCTTTCCTTTTTAATATTTACCCATCTACCAATGGGTCCCCTTCTTTGCGAGGCATTGGAAAACCTCCCTGGTCTTTTTGGTTGAATCTGTGCTTGAAATGCACTGCTCGACTGATTGACCTTGCAGATAACTGTAACGGCTTTCTTCCTGGGATGAAGGAGAGGACCAAAATGCAGCGCGGCTAGTGTTAAACATGATTTAATAAAGAAGAGACAATAACGTGAACACTATACAAAATAACAAATGTGAAAACCGAGACAGTCCTATCTGGTGCAGAACACAAAGACAGAAGACAACCACCCACAATCCCCAACACAAAACAAGCCACCTATATATGATTCTCAATCAGGGACAACGATTGACAGCTGCCTCTGATTGAGAACCATATTAGGCTGAACACAGAAACAGACAAACTAGACACACAACATAGAATGCCCACCCAGCTCACGTCCTGACCAACGCTAAAACAAGCAACACACATAAGAACTATGGTCAGGACGTGACAATAACTGTATGTGTGGGGTACAGAGATCATAAAAAAATTATGTGAAACACTATTGCTGCAGTTCAAGCCACTTATTATGTGACTTGTTAAGCAAATGTTTACTCCTTAACTTATTTAGGCTTACCATAACAAAGGGGCTGAATACTTTTTGAATCAAGACATTTTAGCTTTTTATTTTTTGATTAATTTGTTAAAATAATAAAACATAATTCCATTTTGACATTATGGGGTATTGTGGTAAGACTAGTAACAAAACAACTCAATATATTCCATTTAAATTCAGGCTATAACACAACAAAATGTGGAACAGGTCAAGGAGTGGGAATACTTTCTGAAGGCACTGTAGTCTATGCTGTAGCCAATGGCACTGCTATGTCTATGGAGAACACAGTACAACATTAGGCTACATACTATTTACACAGACCAGATAACACCAGACCTATTATCCCTATAACAAGCCTGAAGCTACCTAAATTGCCTCCTTCCCTTGTTTATTTTTTAAACGACAGCATGTTATCTCCATAACCTGTTTGGTAAAGTAACATTATTAGTTATAATTCTGACAATGTTTATATTTACAAGACCTTAGCTACAGTTTAGTAAAAATGACTCCAGCACTAACTTTGTTTGAGCTGAGATTCACGCTGTGAAATTGTATAGAGGACATACCCAAGACTGTCCAAGAAGTGACATGATGGCACAATTCATATCATGAAATGATGGAGGTGTTGTTAAAAAGCAAAAGGACTGTCATATTTCCATTTTAATTACCCTTTTTCCTTTAGTACCACAGAGACACAACCTGAATAACCTGCAACAAGACTACTGTCATTGTAAATCATGCCCAGGCTACCTCTGGCAGGGATATCGTTCTTGATGAGGGTGACTTTGGTATAGGATGCAATAAAATTGCAACAACCAAAGGAAATGGACGATTTCCTTCAAATTGTACGCGCCATAGAGGACTTCAAACAGGGGCGGCCTCTAGCTTGTGTAGTGATGGTTTATTAATCACAGGGGAAAGCAGAGCTCGCTGCACATCTTTCAGACAGGCCTGATTGTAAAGGCTGTAAGTGTTCTCCGCAGGTTCTCTAGAGCACCAGGCATATCATAGCTATTGCACGAGACTGGAGGCATAGCTGCTGGACAAGTAGGGAATCAGCTTTACTAACATACTGCACATGATTTTCCGGTTGGTTCAATTTGGTTAGTCAATTAACCGGTGGCTCCAATCAAATGGCATTGAGAGAAACTCAGATGAATTCATTGGAAAGCAGCAGGCCTCTATAGACTGGCAACCCTTGGGGTCATGGCTCTTCCAGATCATTCTGTTGGAGAAGACCTTCCTTATGAACTCATTCAGTCACCCAGGCATCCTGCAGGATTTGACAGCAGCGAAAATGCAAGCAATGTGAAATTGATCTGAATATTTCAGGTCGCGGCTTAACACCTATTCACTTTTATCGGGGTGGATGCACGTTTTCTTTAGGCCACACACGCATTGTCAACGAACAGCTTCCTTATTCTCTGACCAATATTTGCATTTTCAATATGGGGGGTTTAAAGATCAAGGCTCCAGAATGGGATTTGGAAATTGATTCCCGCTGCCATCATTACCGAGAGGTTGTTAGAAAGAGCTGGGGAGCGGATGGGGATTTAGTGGTAACGTCACAGCTCCCAGATGATTTTTCTTGACGGAGTGGAGCAAATATCATCCTCCTCTGCTGGTGGTCCGAGTTGGCGAGGAGCAGAGCGGATAATGATCCAGTATTTTAGTTGTGAAATGGCTCCGAATGAGTTTCAATGGCGGAGCTGATTTGATCTGTTTAAAGATCTCCCACGTCTCCCTCCTTCAATCAAAGGGCAGATAGATTGAGAGAGAGAGAGAGAGAGAATAAGACGAAAGAAGAGGGAGAGCAGTAGGAGACAGAGAGATGTTTGTAATGAGGGAGTGAACGACATTGATGAAAGTACCATTGTGGGGGAAGCAGGATTTCTCTGACGTACATTACTCTTTTCATTATTCCTTAATGTCAACCACATCAATGGAAGGAATGCAATCCATACATATTCTATTTTTCTTTTGCAGACGAAGGAAACCTTTACATGGCATGCTACACTTTGTGATGGAATTTCATCTCCTTTGTGCCATAAAACACAAATAAAGTATGTTTGACATTTTTGGGGTTCATTTGACAGTAACATTTTTACAACAAACTTTACTGTGTCAAACAAGGTAAGATGTGATGCCGAAAAGACTTACAGCCACGATTCTGATCTTGTGCATGTCTGTGCGTGGCTATTCTGGGAGCTGCAACAACAGTGGTTCAACTACAGCAAGAAGAGCTCACCTTTTGAATGCATTTCCAATATTAATTTGTAGCAGTATTCTGACTTGAAATCCATGAGGTAAACTCAGGGGCTGAACTAGCCATACAGTTCTCAAGTCAGAATACTGACCTTGGTTTATGGATCAGTCTTGTAAATGCTGTTTGTAACTGATCTAAACATAATAGGTCAAACAATGGTCATTCTGGAAAGAAAACTGAAAGCATGCTGTGGTTTGTGATGACTTAGTTGTTGATATTGTACTTATAGCCTCAGGTTGTGACATTCCCATTGTGTCCCCCGTTCTATAATGGCACAGTTGTCCCTTTGACCTATGAGTGATGTGTCAGCATTTTGATCATGACAGAAATCATGAGCCTCTGAGCGACTGTCCTGGCTGTGGGGGGTTGTCTTTGGAACTGTCACATTGAGCTCCTGTCTGTCTCTTGCTGGGGTGGGCACGAGGGGCCAAAAGGTCCCTTGGCCCTGTTATGCCTGTGGTAATTCCTGTTCATCTCTTGGTTCTATTTCTGCCCTTACATGTATTAAGTGTCACACGTGCCGCCTCAGATGCTCACTCTGAGCGATGACTTGTGCACAACCCCCTTTGCCTTGAAATGCATGTACCATGGCCATAGAGTCCATGATGTGTGTTCCACCTCAGATGGTCAGAATACTGATTAGCCCCTAGCTGCACAAGGAACAAGATTTACAAGAGAAACCTTAAGTTTCCTCGTGGATGGTCTCTTATTATTTTACATTTGCATTTAGATGTCCTGATTACCGCAAAGGAGAATTGGAAATGATACAGATCTGCAAGGTACTACTGCTGTGTCAATTGTGCTAAAGCTGCTTTGAGAGTGTTCATATGATTTGTGTATCTGTACTGTTTGATCCTTATGAGAAATACCACCCAAGACTTTGGGTGTTCAGCTGGAGAGCAGCAGCTTGACATGAAGCTTACAGGGTGAACCCCTATATTTATGTTGGGGATAATATGGATTCTGTTAAACCTGCTGCATTTTCCTTCTCTTTCATCTCTTTTGCAGTCTGAGGTATTGGTATGATTCTCTGGGATGCAAATAAAGCGCCAAGTCCCCAGTGTGCAGGGGCTTTGTAGCCCAACAGAGGCTTAAAAGGACATGGATCTGACAAAGCTAGACTTGCACGGGTCTGCCGCCGTCCTGCCCAGCTCGATAATGTAATCCCATCTCATTATATCTCTCTTCAGATTCTATACCTTGTTTGATCTCTCCTGCTCCCTCCGTGATTCATCAGATGTGATTCCCCATATCTGCCCAGTCATGCACCACGTTGGAATTGGTAGGAGACGCAAAATTACTCAAAATGAGTATCTGCAGGCTTTCTGACACAGGCCTTAGAGAAGGCATAGCGAGTGAGACTTATGCTAGCATTGGAACAGTCACATAGCTGGTATTTATTTGTGCTAATGTTATTTGTGACATCAGCAGCCTACTGTTTGGGTCACACTACCATATAATATATAGGGACACTTGTTTATATCAGGGGAACATGTTTGCACTGTCCCAATTACACTGTGTATCATAGCCCAGAATCCCGTCCCAGTTTGACCAAGCAGGGCGCTTTGATAACGTAGAGAAGAGAAGTAAACAAATTAGTCACCAGGCACATCTCCACTAATTTGCATGTGGGGTGACATCCTGTGTTGAGGTCATAGCTTGATCACAAAAGACAGGTCTCCCAGGTCCTCTCCACCATACCCTGATAGGTCAAAGTAGCCTATGGACAATGACATGATAAGGAATGGTTGCTTATGCTATTACCCCTTATCACCATTTTGAGAGCAACTATTCCATGATTTTTTAAAACACTATACATGATATGAGTACTGATCTAGACTAGCCTACTAGACAGACGGAATCCATTAAGGGTGTGACTTACAAGAGCATGGACATCAATATAATTAACAGTCAGGTGATGTATCATTGTAAAGCAAGCATTGAAGAAGCACCTTGAAAACCCTGCACTTTAGGTTTTAGGTGTATATTTTCTTCATTTGCTACCCCAGATGTCAATAAGAGGGCAATAGCTTTACATTTACTCTCCTACTTACGATAAAATCGTTGCACCTTTTCGCAATGTGTTTCTACAAGACTTTGGCCACATTTCCGCCTGTCTTCTTCAAGACACCAAACCCTATTCGTCATTCAGGATTAATAGATTTTGCCCCAATACATCATTTGATATTCTTGGTACATTAATTTATTGCATTCATAATTTAAGTATTCCATATTCATTTCAGAAATTGCATACCAGTCTCAATGGCAATGAGGAGATGATTCTAACTCCAATAACCCTTACAGTGCTAATGATGTATTAATGCTGATAACCCTATGTTCAGTATGCTGCCTATACTATATGGGGTTGTATTGTAACAATGCAAACTACAGCTATTGATTGACTCTTGCTTTTTGGCAAACACTTTGGTTACCCAGTGAATATACACTCCAAGTTGTCAACAAAATGCCAAGTTCATCAATTCGGTCATTTAAGATGCTGATAGCCAGTCTTCATGCAGTATACTTGATATTTTCTATTTTGTCCTCAACTGAAGCTTTTCAGTACTGTTTTAGGAATTAACAGGCCGTCGTGGCTCTGATTTAGCCCAGATTATAGAGCAGTAAGGCATCGATTGGATAAACGTTAAAATATTGCAGAGGAGACGAGACGCATGGGAGCCACTGACAGCCTCTAGCACCATTTTTCAAAGCCACCTCCATTTTCTGGGGCATCTTGCATAATGGATGCTGCAGAGACAAATTGTGTTGTTTAACGCTTAGGCCATTCTCTTCAAAGCTTTGCAGGATTTTGCCTAATTGCCGAAAGGGCCAGGACAAACATTCCAAGAATATGTATATGTGAGGTACACAAAAAAAAGTAAAATAATAAAAACTATGATTGATAAACAACATTATCTAGGTGATCATGTACAGGCATCCGTTATGTGTGCTTCTTCTTTGCACAACAGTATTTTCTTTGTTATTAGTGCTCCTATTAGCTGTTGATCAGGATGAGCAGAATAGACAGAAGATTGCAGCATATGAAGTTAGCATTTACATGTAATTCATAGCAACCTAACCAATGCATTGAATGGGTGTTTGGAATACGAAATGAATCAGAGTGATGCCTGGGAGCAAATACAAACACGATGCTGAAATATCAACTCATAAACGCAGTAGAAGTCTGAACATGGCATTTACTTTCAGTATAAAGGGACAGGATTATATGCATTCATTCAAGTGTCTCCATATTGAACCTATTTTCATCCTATCTCTATGTTGACTACTGGGTGCACAGAGCAGTGTTATTTCGGAATGGGTCTGATGTTTGGATGCACTGAGGCAAAGAGTCATTTTCCCAGCATTTGCAGAATCCCTGGAACTGCTCACCTCCACTCCTCAGTCATCCTACCCCTAGCCTGATGGGACCATTTGACATGCTGCCATATTGTCTTACAGGGAGACGTGGGGCTGGGAGATATCTATTTCAAATACTGCAAGACAATTGCAGAATAATCTCCCCCACTGCTGCTTGCCATCACACAGACAGAGATGTTCTCCATTTTATCTCCATAAAGCCTTTTAAGGCACAACATTGAAAAGCTACAGGTGAAAAATACCCTACGGTGACAGTTGAATATTGAATTATGACAACATAAACTCAGCAAAAAAAGAAACGTCTCATGGTCAACTGCGTTTAGTTTCAGCAAACTGAACATGTGTAAATATTTGTATGAACATAACAAGATTAAACAACTGAGACATAAACTGAACAAGTTCAACAGACATGTGACTGACAGAAATTGAATAATGTGTCTCTGAACAAAAGAGGGGTCAAAATCAAAAGTAACAGTCAGTATCTGGTGTGGCCACCAGCTGCATTAAGTACCTCAGTGCATCTCCTCCTCATGAACTGGAAAAGAATGATCTGATTACAGCCAATCAGCATGCTTATCGCAAAAACCATTCAACTATCACTGCATTGGTTGACATGACTGACCAGTGGCTCAATGCTATGGATAATGGCACGTTTGTGGGTGTACTATTTTTAGATTTCAGTGCAGCATTTGATTTAGTGGATCATGAAATAATTTTGACAAAATTAATGCATTATGGTTTAATGGAAGTAGCATTGAATTGGGTACAGTCATATCTAACTGACAGGAAACAGTCCACCTATATCAATGGTTAATTTTCTTCCCCTCATGTGTTAAACTGTGGAATACCGCAGGGCAGCTGCCTTGGGCCACTTCTCTATTTAATATATACCAATGACCTTCCCTATGCCTTAGCTGAAACTCAAGATACTATATTTGCAGATGATACTACAATTTATTGCAGCAAGACAATCGGTTCAACAGGTACAGCAAGCTTTACAAAGAGATTTGGAGAATATTAGGGAGTGGGTTTGCCAAAACAAACTTGTTTTAAACACCAAGAAAACCAAAGTTATGTTGGTCTGTTCCGCTAGGAAAAGGCCAAAACAGCATGGGATACAATTAAGTATGGGAGGAGTACAAATTGAAGAAGTGGCAGAAACCAAACTAATGGGAGTATAGCTAGACAACTGCTTATCATGGTCGTCTCAAATAACTAATCTATGTAAAAAAAAATATTAAAACAGCATGCATAATCAGAAGGATAGCTAATATTTACCTGGAAAAATTCTTCAGCAAATAACACAAGCATTAATTGAGAGTCAGGTGAACTACTGTTCTATGGTCTGGGGAAATGTATAATCAAGTGAAGTTAAGAGGCTGAAGAATGCACAGAACAAAGCAGCAAGGATTGTTTTAAGGTGGAGATCTGGTTCTTCTGTTGCAGTCTGTCACATCCTGACCGTAGTTCCTTTTTTGTGTCTCTATTTTAGTTTGGTCAGGGCGTGAGTTAAGGTGGGCAGTCTATGTTCTTTTTTCTAGGTTGTTTGTTTTCTATGTGTTTGGCCTGGTGTGGTTCCCAATCAGAGGCAGCTGTTTATCGTTGTCTCTGATTGGGAGCCATATTTAGGTAGCGTGTTTTCCATTGTGTGTTGTGGGTGATTGTTTCCTGTGTTAGTGTTTGTTTCACATTTCAGGACTGTTTCGGTTTTTGTCATCATTCACTTTGTTATTTTGTATTTTGTCGTGTTCAGTTTATTAAAATATCATGGACACTTACCACGCTGCGTATTGGTCCGATCCTTCATACTCCTCGTCTGAAGAGGAGGAAAACCGTTACACAGTCATGCGCAATGTTCTTGGTTCGTCATCAATCGATATGATAATTGAAAGGAACATGCTTATTTTATTTCATAATATACATCATTTAAAAGAGGCAAGTTCTATTCGCAACGGTATTCAGTTGGTAAGAGACAGACATTCCGTAAATACTAGGAATAGATTGTCCACCATCTATGTGTTGTCCAGACAGAAAAGAGAAATAGGCAAAAGAACATTTCGATTTAGAGCAATAAAGAAATGGAATAAATTAACTGAGCAAACCAGAAACCTTTCAATATATACATTTAAACATTATTTTAAAACGATTTAAATATAATACATAGACATGTTGTGGGACTATAGTAGATGAAGAATCAATATTTTTTTAGATTGAGTATTTATTGGGTCATTATGTTAGTATATCATGTATGTTTGTAATAGTGTGTTATATGTGGAAATGTGTTCGTATTATAAATTGTATTTTAATGTTTAAGGACTCTTGGAAGATTAGTACAAATGGGGACTAAAAGAGATCCAAATCAAATCAAATCAAAACTGCACCAGATTTGCCAGTTCTTGCTGTGAGATGTTACCCCACTCTTCCACCAAGGCACCTGTAAGTTCCTGGACATTTCTGGGGGGAATGGCCCTAGACCTCACACTCCGATCCAACAGGTCCCAGACGTGCTCAATGGGATTGAGATCCGGGCTCATTGCTGGCCATGGCAGAACACTGACATTCCTGTCTTGCAGGAAATCACGCACAGAACGAGCAGTATGGCTGGTGGCATTGTCATGCTGGAGGGTCATGTCAGGATGATTGCCTGCAATGACAACAAGCTCAGTCCGCTGATGCTGTGACACACCGCCCCAGACCATGACGGACCCTCCACCTCCAAATCGATCCCGCTCCAAAGTACAGGCCTCGGTGTAAAGCTCATTCCTTCGACGATAAACGCAAATCCGACCATCAGCCCTGAAGAGACAAAACCGCGACTCATCAGTGAAGAGCACTTTTTGCCAGTCCTGTCTGGTCCAGCGACGGTGGGTTTGTGCCCATAGGCGACGTTGTTGCCAGTGATGTCTGGTATGGACCTGCCTTACAATAGGCCTACAAGCCCTCAGTCCAGCATCTCTTAGCCTATTGCGGAGAGTCTGAGCACTGATCGAGGGATTGTGCGTTCCTGGTGTAACTCGGTCAGTTGTTGTTGCCATCCTGTACCTGTTCCGCAGGTGTGATGTTCGGATGTACCAATCCTGTGCAGGTGTTGTTACATGTGGTCTACCACTGCGAGGACGATCGGATGTCCATCCTGTCTCCCTGTAGCGCTGTCTTAGGCGTCTCACAGTATGGACAATGCAATTTATTGCCCTGGCCACATCTGCAGTCCTCATCTCTCCTTGCAGCATGCCTAAGGCACGTTCACACAGATGAGCAGGGACCCTGGGCATTTTTATTTTGGTGTTTTTCAGTCAGTAGAAAGGCATCTTTAGTGTCCTAAGTTTTCATAACTGGGACCTTAATTGCCTACCGTCTGTAAGGTGTTAGTGTCTTAACGACCGTTCCACAGGTGCATGTTCATTAATTGTTTATGCTTCATTGAACAAGCATGGGAAACCGTGTTAAACCCTTTACAATGAAGATCTGTGAAGTTATTTGAATTTTTATGAATTATCTTTGAAAGACAGGGTCCTGCAAAAAGGTCTGTTTCTTTTTTTGCTGAGTTTATTTAGTTAATCATTCTACATGTCCAATAGTTCAATAACATTATGTGATAACAAAAAGCAATGGGATGATATATAATATATGTATATATAATTTACTGGACCTATATAAAGTACATGCCTCCATGATACACTGTGTAATTTCTTCTATGTTATAATTTTTGGTCATAAGCCATGACTAACACTTGATCTTTCTAATCAACAAGATTGAAAATTAACAAATGTATATTGCATGTGGACACAGTGGAGCAAGAAAGAGGCCAGAAAGTATTCACATGAATAATACACTTTTACGGCTCATCATCATTTTCATATTTAAGTGCAAATCAATAGTGGTAATGAGCTTCTCCCCGTGCATTGATATAACTCTCTTTTCCAATTACTTGAGCCTGTTAGCTTGATTAGTAGTATCTCAGCAATCAACAAACGTGCACTCTTCCAAGAGCAAAGGCGCTCGTTACATACTTTAGGTTCTGAACAAGTCTGATTTGTAGCTAATTCAAAGCTTCACATTTCTCCAACCAAGTGACTGAAATGTGTGTGTGTCGGTGTGTTTGTGTGGGTGTGTGTGCATGTGTGCATGCGTGCATGTACACGGGTTTGTAGGAGTGAATTTGTTAACTCCAAGGTTCCATGGATTGAATAATTACATTGCAATTAGTATGTCCATTCTGTCCTGTTTATTCTCAGAGTTTACATCCATATCCATCCAATTATTAAATTCTGATTAAAGTGAAATAGGATAATAAATACTGAACGCCAAACATTTACAGTGTTCTTCAAACCTGGTCTTTGGACCCACGGGGTGTGCATGTTCTTGCTCCATTTCAGCACTAAGACAACTGGTTCAATTAATCAAGGCCTCGATGATTAGTTGAATAGGTTCCTTAGCTCTGAACTGGAACAAAAGTCTGCACCTCTTTTTGGGTCCCCAGGACCCGCTGCAAAAGTGGTTAAGAAGAGAGGAACATTCCCATCCATGAGATTGTCTGTCTGCATCTTTAGTTGTGTTTGTGGTGGTTACTAGTGTTATGGCTTCGAGAGGTTCCTGACCCGAGGAGGTCGATAAGACATGACAATGTCAAGTGTCTAGTGTCAGTGCCTAAGTCCAAAAAGAGAGTTCACAAAACATTGTGTGTGTGTGTGTGTGTGTGTGTGTGTGTGTGTGTGTGTGTGTGTGTGTGTGTGTGTGTGTGTGTGTGTGTGTGTGTGTGTGTGTGTGTGTGTGTGTGTGTGTGTGTGTGTGTGTGTGTATCTCCTCCCCATTTTCCTCAAGGCTGAAACTTGTTAGTAGGTAGGTAGATGATTCAAAGATGATGTCATTGTTTGGGTGGAGTTAGTAGGGATTCGGTCTTCAACTGTGACAAGACCATCACGTTTAACCTGTGTTAAATTGGATCTCTCGATCATACACTCCTGGTTTCCCTTTCACATAGATTTTGTGCAATGACCAAACATAATCATAGTGAAAGCATGATGTGGAGATGCAAATTATTAAATTGTCATTAAAATATTTATCATTATTATTTTTTCAATTACCCATGCCTTAGATATGGTATAGATAAAAGTGTACTTCACTTTAATCATTATAAAAGTCTGTAATTAACTGAGGTATTGTTCCACTAATTTGCCTAAGTACCAATAGAACAGTAACTCATTAAAAGCGATCCCAATTCGTTTTTATTTTCTACCATTCATGTCATGTCAAACATTTACGACCATTCCAAACGATGTTGGCATAATTTACTCTCCTTCAGTCTCAAAACAACTGGCCAGCGAGAGAAAGGACGTGGAGGAGGGGGGACTGAAGCATCTTAGCCGTTCTCAGTTGAGCATCCCTGATATGGCAGTGTAGCCACCACATCTTTAGGCATAGCAGACAGACATCTGGAAGCATATGCCTTTAAGAGCATATTGTCTCTCGTTACTCCCCTGCATAATTTCCTTGGCAGGAGTTGTTGTTATTGATGGCTACTTACTCAATACACTTAAAAATGCATCTGCAATTAGCTGTTTTTTAATTGGTTCTGGTTCACCATTGATTCTATGTCCTTCGGTGCGTCTTTCTTAATTGAATGAGGTCACCTTATGAGTAAAAAGATAATCATGCCTGTGTCCCCAAGCCAAATAAATATAATAGGAGAGATTACACATTTTCATTCCACAGTTTTCGATTATCGCCTTGACACTGATTTAAAGTGACATCCCCCCGTTAAGGTGGGACGGAAACCACGCTCTTAAAAAGCTTGGTTTATGTTTTTCATTTTTTAAGCGATCTCTGCGTGTCGTTGTTGGTTGCGTTCTGGTATTTCATGAGCTTTGAAATGAGTTCATATGAAAATATGATCCTTTGCTCCATTGACAGAGACATGTTTTAATTACAAGAATCAAATACGCTCCCGTGATCAACATAATGCTTTTTAATGGAATTATCCTTCCGTCTAAATGCCTCAGTCAGCCATCAATAGCGATCAACATGACATGCATTTCGTGGGAAAAACTCTTAGGTTACTCTTTCAAGAGTGTGAAATGTCCATATGGACTTTTAAGACTGATATAAGATTTTTCAACAGCCCATAGCTACTCTTATGAATGCAAACGTGATAATACATTATTAATGCCTATACATTCATGCCTATAATGCATTACTTACACACAGGTAGTATATAGAAAGTGTCACCAAATTACCCAATGTATTTATAGGCCTATGTAATTGATCTAATTTGGTCTTGCTACTTTGAAATGCTCACACATTTTAAGGGGACAGTGTTAAGCCTATGCCTAAAGCCTACCCAGGAGTATCCATTAACAGTGGAGTAGCTTTCAGCAGGTCATATGAGGCTACATCACCATGGCAGCCAAGTCTAGGCAATCTAACATTACCACATATGTAGGATCTTAGTTTGAGCCAGTTTGCTATAGCAGGAAAAATAATCCTTCAGCAGCAGGAAATGTGAATTATTATGGTGGATTACGGACATTTATGTAGGCCTTGATACATTTTTTTGTTAGGGCAAATCAAGTCTGACATTTTGAAGTGGAAATTACAAACTTTAGTAGCCTTTTACAAGTTTACTTTGAAGGAAAAGAGCGATCAAATTAAGATCCTATGACTCTACCTTTCTTTACTCTTCTCTCCGCACTAACTTCAGTGGGTGATAGCCATCAACCAAGTAATGATAGTAACAGGCAATGTTGTTATATTCCAACCTACCACCTCATACATGACTTACTTCTGATTCCTCTGACAAATGGCAGGAAGTTGTGCACTACAATACATGTTGATGAAATGGCATCTGGGCATTGGAGCACCTGACTTCCTTCTCCAATCAAGACATAATCTTTCCATCACTGTGACAACCACATGCTATCATGAGGAAGTGAGACACAGAAACAGGAAATTGTCCTTTGAGTAATATCCAATATAGATAAGCATTTAAACATAAATTTGCTAGATATATAGCAACATAGGCTGGTGGTAGATGTGTTTATGTCTCTGATTACTTTCAGGATTGTAGCATCATGCTGCAAGGGGTGTTGTGGGAGCATGTTAGGACATGAGTGGGTGAGGAGAATAGGAGAAGCGTGTAAATCGGCCCAGATGAAATTGATCGAGCCACTCTCACAATGGTACTTTCATCATTGTCGTTCACTCCCTCGTTACAAACACTCTCTCTCTCTCCCTCTCTCCCTCTCTCCCTCGCTCTCCCTCTCTCCCCTTACTTTTCAACTGGGCCAAGAGGGCGATGAGCAAAGTCGATACCACCCCAGAAACGCTTTTCTTCAGCCATGCATCTGTTATTGTGAGTACGTTACAATTACGCTGGATCCATTTTTTTTATTTCCATTAATATAGCTATGTCCTTCATTGATCCTGCGACCTACATATTCAGTGGCTTTATTGATTTGGACCAGGGAGAGCTGGTGGAGCTACACAATTGAACACAAATTAAATGAAAAAGTTCTATAGTTGACAGCAATACAGTTTGTTCCTCAGAATATGGAAGGTACGCTCTCTTCTAGTTAGTAAAGCGGGGTCAGTGACACCCATTCTACGCGAAGGGATATGAAAGAGCCGAGCACAGGTCTCAAGCTGCCAGATATCAGGCCCTATCTTTATATCAACAAGCATACAGGCAGCCAGCCACAATGATCTACTGCAGTAGTGCCAGGCCACACAATGGGTTGGTAGAGAGAGGGAGGGAGATAGGCAATGGGGGGGTATAAAGGGTATCACTTGCATGATTCCGTCACTCCGCAATCATAAACCGATTAACCCTTTGAACATCTGGAATAGCAGGTGCTTGTCTGTTCAAATAACGACTCCAACAAATCAATTATACCCATGTGAAATGACACCAAAACCAGCAGACCATGTTATTCTGGAATAACTGATGACATACTATGTCAACAAGCTGGGAGAACGTTTCTATTGTATGTGGTATTAAATATTTGGACACAAAAACATGCAGAGAAAAGCATTTCCAATGTGTCCTGACTTTGCAGAACAATCATGTAGCTGGCACAGTCAGAATGAAGTGATGCAAGCGTACAAAATTCACAGCATGTTTTGGTAATCATAATTTGTAATCCCCTCATCTGGGGAACACAGTAGAGTTGAGTTCCGCCTCCTTAGGATGGAAAACCACATACAATGGGAATGTAATAGTTTTCTCTGACTTATACTGTACATAAGAGAAGAACTCATTCTTGAGGACATTTCCATTATCTACAGAATCCCATTTACCTCTTCGAAGGACTTTGAATGAATATGAATTGACTTCAATGAATGAAATCCAGCACTGTACATGCAAAAGCCATACAGGCAAAAAAAAGAATACAAAAAAACCTGGTTCAGTTCATTTGTAATTAGCACATCTGTTTGCCTGACTTAATTGTCCATCCTCTTTCCATTGATCTGTGTGCTTAGTTTGTTTTGCTTTCCAATGGGTTTCCTGTCTTAACAAAATCCATTACAGAATTCTTGGCATTCTTTACATCCAGCATTATCCCCGTCCTCCTCAGCCAACAGGATATTGGCCATGCTCCTTCATCAATTGCTTTCCCCTGGGATTTGGATGGATCCTCCTGTGTGTCCCTTTGTGAGAGCCAGCGTCCCATGGAGCAGTTCACGTCAACACTGCCACTCAACTATCAGAATAATCACCACAGCGATGATCTTCCTTCCCTTTTCGTTTGATCTGTTCTGTTCTCTTTGCTAAAACGCATTTCTCACAGCACTGACAGATGTGGAAAACCCAACAGGACGTTTCAGAGGCACGATCTCTCAGATGAAGGGGGAAAGGAAATCACCTGGAACATTTTTGGAAAGCCCGTCCACAACCCTCAGCAAAACCCCAAAGGAACACTGGAATAAGACTAGTGCAGCCAAATGTTAATAATAATGTGGGTGCTTACATTTATCCGATTTCACACATGTACAAGTGTGTGAATTGGAAATGTGTTTTTTTGGCACATCCCACTCCCCCTGAAACATCCTCAGAGAGTGGGGTCACAGCCTGTGATCAGCTGGTTTTGACAGTGACCCTGGAGCAATTATGGTTAATTGCCTTGCTCAAGTGCACATCGGCAGATTTTTCACCTAGTCAGCTCAGGGATTCAAACCAGAGGCCTTTCAGTTACTGGCCCAACATTCTAAACCACTAGGCTACCTGCCTCCCCTGTCCTTCGGTGTTTGAATATGCAGGCAGTTGAGGCCCAATTTTTACTTAAAAAATACACAAATTAAAGAAGAATGGACACATGTTATAATGAATATAATAATTTGAGAATTTGAGAGAGAGAGAGAGGACTTGAGTAATGTAGAGGGAATTTAATCCATTCTCCCCCATTTCATAGGGCTAGAATATTAGAGGGCTGACACTAATGAGCAGCACATCCATGATGTGAGCCATGGAGCTGCCAACATCATTATCTACTAGTGTACTTTTGAAAGTCACAGAACCCCACCATGTTGAGAAGCTTTCCACCCCAACTTCTAATTACACTGACAAATGATAAGCCTTGATGGGTGGCGGTATGGTCCTTTGGTACTTACATTTTGACTCTGACTGCTGCCTGAAAACCATTGAACGGAAAAAATGTGAAAATAATCACTCTCTCTTCCCAGGAAAGATGGCCTGCATATATCAGTAAATGCTTTGTGCAGGACAACAAGAATAGCATGAACATCAAGCAAGCGCGTAACATGCTAACAATGGCAAATACATGAACATCATGCAAGTGTGTAACAGGCTAATAAGGTCAAATACATGAACATCATGCAAGCGCGTAACAGGCTAACAAGGTCAAATACATGAACATCATGCAAGTGTGTAACATGCTAACAATGGCAAATACATGAACATCATACAAGCGCGTAACAGGCTAACAAGGTCAAATACATGAACATCATACAAGCGCGTAACAGGCTAACAATTGCATTGTATTTAGCAGATTTAACATGTTGAATAATAAAACAAAATCATTGCCAAGGGCCTGGAAGGATATCTGAAAACATGACTACACAGTTGGTTTTACTCTATTTTAGTAAGTTATCCTTACATTCCTTCACTATTCATTATCAAGTCACTTCTGGGTTGTTGGTTTGTAAAATACTGACATGAATTCAACAATTTGACAGCAGAAAACTCATTGTCAACTCATTACAAAGCTACGTAACACATGTCGACAGGAAACATGACAACTATCCTTTTGCAGATGAGAAATTTGGCTCCGTGTTTTGCTAAATGAACACTAGTACGACAATCACCTGTGCTACTGCTGTAACCCATTAATATTGTATTGCTAATGTAATCCTCGGTCTCTGTGTTCATGTTATGTTGAATTAATTAATCCATTTGGCTATTTATATTGGCTCATTTTTATTAAGTTGATGAGTTTATAATGAATTGTAATATTCTTCCAGCAAAGTACCTCTAAGCCGGAAGAATATGAAATGTCCTGAGTAAAATGGTCAATAATTGTAATTTGACTCAAGGGCAGATGAGTATTAGGTTACATGGTGTAGTTCGAGGAAAAGAGAACAATCTTAATCCATGGAGGGACCAGAATGTCTCTCTTTTGTTCTTTGATGGAAAGACCTGGAGTTATTGGCCCTGAGGCTTGCCCAGCTGTGCTTAGCTGCAGCAAGAGCCACACCGAGATGTGGCAATGAGAACGTGTCCATGCTCCTGTCCTAAGCTGCCCTCCAACAACACTGACAGCACTCCCTAAGGAAAACGAATGACAAAACTAAACACAGTACATTTGAGCCATGGACAAGGGTTGTCATTTCTCAAAATGAGACTTGATAACATGGCATGAGGGTGAGATAACACAAGACCTTTTTTAAAAGAGGAATCCAACAACATAGTAAAGCTAAGATGCACACCGACAAGCTGATGCTCTGGCTGAACTGGCCTCTGCATTTTTGGAGACTGAATCTCTCATCTTGTTGATATAACAAATAAATAGAGAGGATATAAATGCTGGGTATCTGCTGCAGGATAGTCAGCATAGGCCAGTAGCCTGGAGAGTCTGTTGAAGTAGAGGACAGGGGGAAGCTTCCACTCAATCAAAATGTCAATGTCAATTTGGCGTCTGGGAAAATAACTGGGGGGTGGGGGGAGGGGTGGACTGAAGTGGGAGGGAGAGATGAGGAGCTGGAGGAAGAAAAGAGCAATGGAGGACACTGGTGTCACACAGGGGAAAAAAACTGTGGTCCTCCGAAAGAGGATGTTGATTGTGTATCACTTGCTTCAGGTTGCTGTCAGTGCTGTATATTGCTGCCGTGCAGAGGGTTTACTATTTTGTTACAGTATAACTCAGCTATAATCAACAAGATCCCATTGCCCAAATATTCAGTTATGATCACAACGGGGGCTTTGTAATGACTGAACCCTCTTTCATCACTGATATGCTAATTAGCCAGCCGTACTTTCTTTGACCAACCACACATCAAAACCAGAGAGAAGTAACTTGCAAAAATCAAGGTAACAATTTTCCTCAAGGGTGGGCCCAGGTACAATTACTCAACCTGGCGTTTTATCAGCTCCCTACAGGGAGAGCGAGAGCCGTGGCATTGTAGATGTGCCCACTGTACATGACACAAGCATAGACATACACCACACAATATGTACGGAGGTAATAAATACAGAGAAATTCCTTTAAACACAATTACGCAAAAACCAATCCCACAACTCATGCAAACACCCCACAGACATACTGGGACCTGGTGTTTGTTCGGTGGATTGCAAAATGTGGTGTGTTACAGATGGGAATTATTGCACTAATGATGAGCTGACACAACTTTGAGCATTATTTCTTCTAATTGTTGGACAACCTCCCCTGATGGCAAAAAGATGGTGTAGTCATGCGTTCTATCCCAAAAGAGAAACCAGGACGATGTTGTCTGTATATGAACTGTATAACAGAATGGAACCCTGCTTAACTGCAGCCATCTCCGGTATAGACTCCATATAAAATCTTTACAACCCTGCTGTTCTTTCAAACAGATGCGCCACATGCATGGGCTTAGCCTCTCTTGTCTCTGGTCCAATAAAAAAAATCACAACATAGGCTGTTAATCTTTAAAACACATTACAGGCTGATATGTGTCTATGTATTAAGTGATTTGACGTATGCACAGTCTAGGTTGAAGATGATAAACGGGATTCTAATATCCAGTGTTGGTGGTAGCACGTTACAAATTAAAGCGTTAGAGTACTGAGATTCCTTTTCTGTGGTAAAGAGTAACGTAACGCGTTAGTTTAATCAGTTATCTAGTTACTTTTACAATATAATTTATCTTCTTTGTTGGCGCTTATATAAAAAAAATACCCTCCCCCTAGGCTACGTTTGGTACGCTCTTCCTGTTTCTGCATGAACATTGTGGCAGGTAGCTAGCATGGTAGATGGTAACTAGATAGCTAGAGATATGGCAGAGACAATAGCCTTTATTCGCATTACTTTGAATTGATAGAAGAAAAGGACAGATGTTACGTGACTGACACAAACACAGGATCATCGGGTTCAGGCGAGTGCCCCATTTATTGTCTGGTAATAAAAGCCAACAACGTAGCTAGGTGATCAGGTTAGGCTCAGTTGATAAGAATTTTTAGAAATTCAGCTCTGTCGTCACCATAAATATAAAGGAAACAGCACAACAATTACACAATGTGATCGTATAGCTTTACATAGAATGTCTCTGCCCAGTTCATATCTGTGTGCATTGGTAGCCAGTTGTCCTTATATTTGAGCTCTCCTTTTTTTGTGCCCAGTTGGTTTCATATATGTATTTACTTATGTGTAAATAACTCAACAAAATCATTTATTTTAAGTATTGTAAAGGACGGCTATGGACAGTAGGCTATGCAAGCCATTCAAAGGTAGTGTGTGCCCTCCACTGGGCATACGAATAAATGATCAACACATGCAAGGCATCTTTAGAGGGTTATCTGTTTTTGGTGATGCAAAAGTAATGTAACAAGATACTTCCATAGTAAGTAACATTGCTATGTAACTAGTTATTTTTAATGCAAGTAATCTTGTAATGTAACAAGTTACTTTTAAAAGTAATGTTCTCCAACACTGCTAATATCTGATAACTCTTTGAAATAATGGGACCAGCTATGCTAGTAAGCAATGGCTGTCATGACTCTCCTGACATTGGATCAAAGGACCCATCAGCTAGACAAACGTTTGAAGATAGCCAGACCCCCTCTCTCCCACAGAAGAGGGGAAGAAGAGCTGTACCGGTCTGGATACCTTAACACTGGGTCGTAAATTTAAGCAGGAGGGAACTTTGCCTCTCTGCCTTTCAGTACCAACCAAAGGAATGCTTTGTCTTTAGAGAGTGTGGCCCGCCTAAAAACTCTAACGTCAAAAGATTAGACATTGGAACATTCATTTCTGACGTCAAAATATTAAGAATGGTCCGGAGGGTCTAAAGAATAGTCCTGTCACATTGTTATTATTTTGTGATGTCATTCAGACGGTATAACAAAGTAACTGTATCTCTGAAAGTTTACACATCCTATGTATCACGTTTACCTTTAAATGCTGTATAAAATATATTATTAAATATGAGAATACTTTTGTGAAGATAGAAATGTGATTTTAGCATTCTAAATTAGATAATTGTTTTTCATATAAACTTGTGCCTGGTCAGTAGCCACACCCCAAGTGAGGTTAGAGTTCGTGTCAGCATGACAGAACGCCCCTTTGGCCAAAGTGCTTTAAAGGACTCGCTGTGAATTAACATACAGACCAAGTAGACGGACGGTGAGCCAGACATTACGAATGGTTAAACTCTACAGACCAGCCGACATACAGTGCGGCGAGCTGAACGTTACAAAATGGTTAGAAACTCTGAAACTCTCAACACAAGTGAAGAAGGTAAAGACGAGACCAGAACATTCACATTCTGCAGCCGTGCATGTAAAAAGCGGTCCTAGAACTTTGACTAAAAGACACGAGGTTAGAAGGAAGAATCCCTCCCAAACAACCGTGGGTACGTCTGAAGTAAGGAGGACATTGTGACCTCTGGTGGACAACCAGAGCCTTACATCGAGCCACTACCCATAGATGGACTGATTGGTTTCAACAGAGAGGCGACAGAGAAACACATCTACGTGTAAATATATAATGCATTTCTAATCTGAATGAGCAGTGGTTAGGGTGCTAAGTATTTGTATTTCCGTGAGCGTAACTTCCAAATGTATGTACGATAAGTTGACGCTCTTTGTCTCTCCCTCTCTTTATCTTTCCCCATCCCCTTTCCATCGTGTAACAATCTGTCATATCGTGTCAGTCCACTAGGACTTCTATCTCATTTAAGTGTGTATGGGTATTCTGTGTCATTATTGAGTTAGTTAGTAAATAAATAATTGAGTAACAATTAATCATGGTTAGTTGATTAAATAAATAAAAACAGTCATCAGATTAATGATATTCACGTCATGACACGGCGCTGGTAGTTAACCGTTACATTTTCGAAGTAGTATGCAGTGCCATGTTGGGGTATGTAATGTCTGTCACTAATCTGGAAGAAATGTGTATGAAGACATTGTTGTTTTGTCCTGATTAATGAGATGTCTGAATGTTAAATCAAAGTTGAAACTTCAGAGCCCATCTCCAGGCAATTTGTCCATATTAATTTAATGCTAGCTGACTTCTAATTATCCTAATGGTCTACACTGGAGCCATCATGGATGTATTATTCAGTCAGAATGTTTTTTTTTTTTTAAATTCTCCTTTAAGTGAATGATCACCACTGGTGAAAGAAGGGTGCATTACTTGCAATGGTAAAAGGATCTCAGATTTTGTAGATCAGGCCGGTCAGGTACAATGTGTCCATGTTTGTAAGTACATATTGTCTATGAATTGGGTCCAGAAGGCTACTGTACTGTCTGAGCTAATCAATTATGATGCCGCATGCTGTGATATACGCCCCCAAATTTAGACAGCTACCCCCCCAAGATCAATAAAGACTCTGGCAAAAGCCATGACTCTTCCAGATTTTCTCAGTGGTCATGAACTGCCAAACTTTCACAGTCCATCTTTTTGTTCTTTGTTTTTTCCACACAAATTAAATAATAACAAGGAGTTAATGGTGACATAAATCTCAGCTAACAGGGAATAACATTACATGTAGAGGAACTGAGCTGTTCCTACCATAGAGTAGAGGAGCTGAGCTGTTCCCTCCATGTTATTTCCCAGATGGGATTTATGGCAGTAGAAGCCACAGGGACTTGAGGCATGCGTGTGCTGTGCTGGGTGCTGGGCACTGATGCTTTACATGGCCAACAACCTCTCAACAGAACTACCCAATGCCTAAGGAGATGCTTTGATTGCTTTCTTTAAATTCTGAAAAGATGTGTGTCTAGTTGGTGTCACTATCGCCACAGGATTAAAAACTTATTCGGGATCGGTGTCCCATCCATGGGACAGTTGAGCTAATGTAGGCTAATGCAATTAGCATGAGGTTGTAAGTAACAAGCACATTTCCCAGGACATAGACATATCTGATATTGGCAGAAAGCTTACATTCTTGTTAATCTAACTGCACTGTACAATTTACAGCAGCTATTACAGTGAAAGAATACCATGCTATTGTTTTAGGAGAGTGCACAGTTTTGAACTTGAAAAGTTATTAATAAACAAATTAGGCACATTTGGGGAGTCTTGATATAACATTTTGAACAGAAATACAATGGTTCATTGGATCGGTCTAAAACTTTGCAGATACACTGATGCCATCTAGTGGTCAACATCAAAATTGTACCTGGGCTGGAATAATACAGTATGGCCTTTCTCTTGCATTTCAAATATGTTTTTTCTTTGTTTTATCTTTTACCAGATCTAGTGTGCTAAATTCTCCTACATTCCTTTCACATTTACACAAACTTCAAAGTGTTTCCTTTCAAATGGTATCAAGAATGTGCATATCCTTGCTTCAGGGCCTGAGCTACAGGCAGTCAGATTTGGGAATGTCATTTCAGCCGAAAATTGAAAAAAAGGGGCAGATCCTTAACAGGTACAGATGATCTTTCTTAGCTTCAGTTAGACACAAGACGTGCATTCATAATCACTGATGAGATCTGCAACGTTATGTTACAATCTCAAACAGATATCCCCTCATCTCCCAAGCAGAATGTCCTGCATTTTGAGCAGAGCATCTGGAGGCCGTACTCTTCGTGTCTGTCCCCCCTAGTCATCCCACATTAGCTATCAAAAGCTCTTAGGTCTGGCCAATGAAAAGCTCTGTTTGAGTTTGGCTCAATTTGTATCTAAACGGATTAATACCATTGCACACATTGCTGGATTCCAAATGTCATGAAATCTTTGTGAAAAAAGCATTTTGTTGTGACTGTACAGGTGGCCCTGTTTCAGACTACCATGAGTAAACATCCATCGCCTGACTGGAGCCCATCAAACGTGGGAACATTAAAAAAATAAAAATAAATTGTTATTCAATTTCGCTTGGGGGGGATAACATTTTCGGCAGTGTTACATTTTTTGGACAGCTTAGCCATATCAAGTACTGAATATTCTCTGTGTGTGTGCGTGGTGTGTGTGTGTGTGTGTGTGTGTGTGTGTGTGTGTGTGTGTGTGTGTGTGTGTGTGTGTGTGTGTGTGTGTGTGTGTGTGTGTGTGTGTGTGTGTGTGTGTGTGTGTGTAATGAAATCTGATAGCTTACTCATTGTATCCAATGTTTGGTAGAGTAGACATTGAATAAGACAGTTGCATAGTTGGGTACATTATTGTCAATTAATTCGCTCTGCTCACTGTGGAATTAATGTTAAAAAATCTAACCTGTCTAGACTTCCTGTGCAGCAAAGACATTGTCATTGACTGGGGATTCTTAATATTGTAATAAGGTCCTCATCTCATCTTCACAGGAACGAAAGCTGAACACACACAATAGAAAGCCAAACTTGAAATGGGTCCTCCTCCGCCTTATAAGCCTTCTGTACTCATCATATTTGGGAGCCACATCCAAACACATGTACCTTACTTAATAAAGCTCATGAGACCCATTTGCAGTTTAATACAGCATCACGGCATCACAACTATTAAACAGGACCGTTGGAACAGGTCTGGGAAGGTTCACTAAATGGTTGTCCTTTTTGGCTCCCTCTACTTATTCAGTTTCACCCAAAGATAGAAATATAATTTGAGCTGCTTTTTGAAGTAAAAAAAAAGTGCAGTGATATATCATCAGGAATTTTAGGGAATCAGAGATTCTGAGTTTACTCTACAAAACATGCACAATTAGGGGGTAAAAGGTAAGGCCCTCAGGGGATTATTTGACTTACTCCACTTCATATTTTGAAATGATAGGGGTGTTGAGTCATCCGTGTCTCAATAGCGGTTTCCAGCAGGGAAACTGAAGAAAGCAATTGAATGAAAAAGGAGAGTCTGAATTGGGCAGCAGAGATATAGCCTGGTGAACCAACCTGATCGCTTCGATCGACATTCTATTTTACAGTAAAACAGAATGGTAAATGTAGCAATCCGGCCGGTTCTACCAGGCTAGTAGAGATATGGATAAGATGTGATACTTTGCCTGACCTCAAAAATCAGTCTCATTGGAAATTCAAAGTCAGAAAGATTTGGGTAAACTCCCCAGAAATCTGCCAACCCAGGAGCTGGTCAGCAGGTGTTCAAGGGAGATGAATTGTGTGGTCACTTCCTGTGTCTGCCCTGATTAACTGTAAACCATTTCTCTAACTTCTTCTGCTGAGGCGGCAGTTTGCTAAGTAGCACAGTGTGCTGTGCAGACACAGAGCAGCCTCTCCGCAGGGCACATCTCTGTTTTCTAAAGTAAACACTATCCTCCTCAAAACCCAAGGTGGAAGCACATGAATTTAACCATGTGGTTACACCCACCGATTGTGTTTCAAATGTACCATTACAGAAACAGCTAATAATGACATCTTCTAATGCTGAAGATTGAGTCAACATTCATTTGACTATTTCAATAGTCCCAGACTCCCAGATGGTATTAGGTTGCGGCCCTGCCCACCTGTGGCTACCTAGGTTACCCCTTTGTCTCACAGCAAAAACCTGACATTGTTCAAAAGCAATTGTCTTGTTGTCTGCTTGTTTTAGTCAATTACTAAACTACATTTAAGAAACATGTCTAAAGATTACTTTTCAACATTTCCTGCTCCCAAGCATTCTCATTTAGAAAAATGTAATTTTGTAGGGCTTCTCTCATACCCCTTTTCATGACAGTGCAAGCAGAGTACTAGCTAGCTAGCCAATACCAAAAACACAAGCAAACGGACTATACAGTTACACGTAGTGAGTTCAGTTACAAATAGACTATAGAGCTACAAGTAGTGAGTGGAGTTACAGACTATACAACTACAAGTAGTGAGTGCAGTTACAAACAGATTACACAGCTACAAGTAGTGAGTGCATTTACAAACAGACTATAGAGCTACAAGTAGTGAGTGGAGTTACAGACTATACAACTACATTTACATCCATTTACATTTAAGTCATTTAGCAGACGCTCTTATCCAGAGCGACTTACAAATTGGTGCATTCACCTTATGACATCCAGTGGAACAGCCACTTTACAATAGTGCATCTAAATCTTTTAAGGGGGCGGGGGGGGGGGGGGGGGGGGCAGAAGGATTGCTTTATCCTATCCTAGGTATTCCTTGAAGAGGTGGGGTTTCAGGTGTCTCCGGAAGGTGGTGATTGACTCCGCTGTCCTGGCGTCGTGAGGGAGTTTGTTCCACCATTGGGGTGCCAGAGCAGCGAACAGTTTTGACTGGGCTGAGCGGGAACTGTACTTCCTCAGTGGTAGGGAGGCGAGCAGGCCAGAGGTGGATGAACGCAGTGCCCTTGTTTGGGTGTAGGGCCTGATCAGAGCCTGAAGGTACTGAGGTGCCGTTCCCCTCACAGCTCCGTAGGCAAGCACCATGGTCTTGTAGCGGATGCGAGCTTCAACTGGAAGCCAGTGGAGAGAGCGGAGGAGCGGGGTGACGTGAGAGAACTTGGGAAGGTTGAACACCAGACGGGCTGCGGCGTTCTGGATGAGTTGTAGGGGTTTAATGGCACAGGCAGGGAGCCTAGCCAACAGCGAGTTGCAGTAATCCAGACGGGAGATGACAAGTGCCTGGATTAGGACCTGCGCCGCTTCCTGTGTGAGGCAGGGTCGTACTCTGCGGATGTTGTAGAGCATGAACCTACAGGAACGGGCCACCGCCTTGATGTTAGTTGAGAACGACAGGGTGTTGTCCAGGATCACGCCAAGGTTCTTAGCGCTCTGGGAGGAGGACACAATGGAGTTGTCAACCGTGATGGCGAGATCATGGAACGGGCAGTCCTTCCCCGGGAGGAAGAGCAGCTCCGTCTTGCCGAGGTTCAGCTTGAGGTGGTGATCCGTCATCCACACTGATATGTCTGCCAGACATGCAGAGATGCGATTCGCCACCTGGTCATCAGAAGGGGGAAAGGAGAAGATTAATTGTGTGTCGTCTGCATAGCAATGATAGGAGAGACCATGTGAGGTTATGACAGAGCCAAGTGACTTGGTGTATAGCGAGAATAGGAGAGGGCCTAGAACAGAGCCCTGGGGGACACCATTGGTGAGAGCGCGTGGTGAGGAGACAGATTCTCGCCACGCCACCTGGTAGGAGCGACCTGTCAGGTAGGACGCAATCCAAGTGTGGGCCGCGCCGGAGATGCCCACCTCGGAGAGGGTGGAGAGGAGGATCTGATGGTTCACAGTATCGAAGGCAGCCGATAGGTCTAGAAGGATGAGAGCAGAGGAGAGAGAGTTAGCTTTAGCAGTGCGGAGCGCCTCCGTGATACAGAGAAGAGCAGTCTCAGTTGAGTGACTAGTCTTGAAACCTGACTGATTTGGATCAAGAAGGTCATTCTGAGAGAGATAGCAGGAGAGCTGGCCAAGGACGGCACGTTCAAGAGTTTTGGAGAGAAAAGAAAGAAGGGATACTGGTCTGTAGTTGTTGACATCGGAGGGATCGAGTGTAGGTTTTTTCAGAAGGGGTGCAACTCTCGCTCTCTTGAAGACGGAAGGGACGTAGCCAGCGGTCAAGGATGAGTTGATGAGCGAGGTGAGGTAAGGGAGAAGGTCTCCGGAAATGGTCTGGAGAAGAGAGGAGGGGATAGGGTCAAGCGGGCAGGTTGTTGGGCGGCCGGCCGTCACAAGACGCGAGATTTCATCTGGAGAGAGAGGGGAGAAAGAGGTCAAAGCACAGGGTAGGGGCAGTGTGAGCAGAACCAGCGGTGTCGTTTGACTTAGCAAACGAGGATCGGATGTCGTCGACCTTCTTTTCAAAATGGTTGACGAAGTCGTCTGCAGAGAGGGAGGAGGGGGGGGGGGATTCAGGAGGGAGGAGAAGGTGGCAAAGAGCTTCCTAGGGTTAGAGGCAGATGCTTGGAATTTAGAGTGGTAGAAAGTGGCTTTAGCAGCAGAGACAGAAGAGGAAAATGTAGAGAGGAGGGAGTGAAAGGATGCCAGGTCCGCAGGGAGGCGAGTTTTCCTCCATTTCCGCTCGGCTGCCCGGAGCCCTGTTCTGTGAGCTCGCAATGAGTCGTCGAGCCACGGAGCGGGAGGGGAGGACCGAGCCGGCCTGGAGGATAGGGGACATAGAGAGTCAAAGGATGCAGAAAGGGAGGAGAGGAGGGTTGAGGAGGCAGAATCAGGAGATAGGTTGGAGAAGGTTTGGGCAGAGGGAAGAGATGATAGGATGGAAGAGGAGAGAGTAGCGGGGGAGAGAGAGCGAAGGTTGGGACGGCGCGATACCATCCGAGTAGGGGCAGTGTGGGAAGTGTTGGATGAGAGCGAGAGGGAAAAGGATACAAGGTAGTGGTCGGAGACTTGGAGGGGAGTTGCAATGAGGTTAGTGGAAGAACAGCATCTAGTAAAGATGAGGTCAAGCGTATTGCCTGCCTTGTGAGTAGGGGGGGAAGGTGAGAGGGTGAGGTCAAACGAGGAGAGGAGTGGAAAGAAGGAGGCAGAGAGGAATGAGTCAAAGGTAGACATGGGGAGGTTAAAGTCACCCAGAACTGTGAGAGGTGAGCCGTCCTCAGGAAAGGAGCTTATCAAGGCATCAAGCTCATTGATGAACTCTCCAAGGGAACCTGGAGGGCGATAAATGATAAGGATGTTAAGCTTGAAAGGGCTGGTAACTGTGACAGCATGGAATTCAAAGGAGGCGATAGACAGATGGGTAAGGGGAGAAAGAGAGAATGACCACTTGGGAGAGATGAGGATCCCGGTGCCACCACCCCGCTGACCAGAAGCTCTCGGGGTGTGCGAGAACACGTGGGCAGACGAAGAGAGAGCAGTAGGAGTAGCAGTGTTATCTGTGGTGAGCCATGTTTCCGTCAGTGCCAAGAAGTCGAGGGACTGGAGGGACGCATAGGCTGAGATGAGCTCTGCCTTGTTGGCCGCAGATCGGCAGTTCCAGAGGCTACCGGAGACCTGGAACTCCACGTGGGTCGTGCGGGCTGGGACCACCAGGTTAGGGTGGGCGCGGCCACGCGGTGTGAAGCGTTTGTATGGTCTGTGCAGAGAGGAGAGTACAGGGATAGACAGACACATAGTTGACAGGCTACAGAAGAGGCTACGCTAATGCAAAGGAGATTAGAATGACAAGTGGACTACACGTCTCGAATGTTCAGAAAGTTAAGCTTACGTTGCAAAAAAAAAAAAAAAAAAAGATCTTATTGACTAAAATGATATAGTACTGCTGGCTGGTGAAGTAGCCTGGCTAGCAGTGGCTGCGTTGTTGAAAGTGAAGCTGGCTAGGTAACCTCGACAATTTCTCTAAATTTCTCTAAACTACACAATTATCATGGATACAAGGACAGCAAAGACAACTAGCTAACACTACACAAATCAAGTCGTTCCGTTGTAATGTAATCGTTTCTACAGTGCTGCTAATCGGTGGCTAGCTGGCTAGCTAGCAGGGTTGACTACGTTACGTTACGTTACGTTAGGACGAGAATACCTGGCTAGCGAACCTCAGCGAACCTCGATAACTGCACAATTATCTTTGATACAAAGACGGCTATGTAGCCAGCTAAGTAGCTAGCCAAGATCAATCAAATCAAAGATAGCAAAGACAACTGTGTAGCCAGCTAACACTACACTAATCAAGTCGTTCCGTTGTAATGCACTCGTTTCTACAATGCTGCTATTCGGTGGCTAGCTGGCTAGCTAGCAGTGTTGGCTACGTTGCGTTACGTTAGGACGAAAATAGCTGGCTAGCGAACCTCAATAACTACACAATTATGTTTGATACAAAGACGGCTATGTAGCTAGCTAAGATCAAACAAATCAAACCGTTGTACTGTAATGAAAATGAAAATCAAACCGTTGTACTATAATGAAATGTAATGAAAAGTTATACTACTATTCGGTAGACGGTGGACGTTTGCTAGCTGGCTAGCTGCTGGGCAGATAGCAGTGTGGACTACGATAGACGACGAAATACGATAATTACGCAATTATCTTTGATACACAGACGGCTATGTAGCTAGCTAAGAAGAAATTGCTAAGGTTAGACAAATCAAACCGTTGTACTATAATGAAATGTAATGAAATGTAATGAAAAGTTATACTACCTGCGGAGCGAATGCAAATGCGACCGCTCGCTCCAAACCGGATGTAACTAAAAACTACAAGTAGTGAGTGCAGTTACAAACAGATTACACAGCTACAAGTAGTGAGTGCAGTTACAAACAGACTATAGAGCTACAAGTAGTGAGTGGAGTTACAGACTATACAACTACAAGTAGTGAGTGCAGTTACAGACTATACAACTACAAGTAGTGAGTGCAGTTACAAACAGATTACACAGCTACAAGTGAGTGCAGTTACAAACAGACTATACACCTACAAGTAGTGAGTAGAGTTACAAACGGACTATACTAATCAAGATAAATGACTTACCTGTGGTGATATGTTTTCCACACACAAAGCTACGTGTAGCCTACTTTGACACCGTGTCCCTTCATTTCCAAATATCTTTAAGCCACAGGGCTCTTCTCGCAGGCTCTATTTCCCTACATGGGAGCATTGCGAACCATAGATCGAGATTTTTGACCTGGTTACATGTACATTGAACAATACAGCAGCTTTTCGTCATGTTTTGTTATTTCTGTATAACAAAAGATCATCGACGAAGTTCGCTCTTTTACATTTGGGGTCAAAAGGAAAGAATGTTGTTTTTCTCCAAATTATGGGCATGGTCGCGGGGAATTCCTTATTATTACGTGAATATCAATTCGGAGTATACAGATTAATTCACTTATGGTTTGTTTCTCATTCAATGTGTTTCAAAATGTCTCAATAAGTTTTACTCTATATCTACTTTAAAAAAGAAAAAAAAGAATCCCATTCACCCACCTAGTACAGAAAGACAAAAGCCAAACCTCACATACATCAAATCGGGTTGCAAATACTTCAGGCCGTTATTCCAGTATTTTTTTGTCAACTCTGAGCATTTCCCACCGGCTTCAATATTTTGAGCAATGTGTCACCTCACAAAAGAGGAGCAGCTCCAGCTGCAGCACACGGTGGTGTCGGATCAGCAGAAAATCTATCAACTTTTAACACAACAGTATCCATCACCCTGTCAGGCGGCAGCAGATTGTCTCACAAGCAGCAGGCTCAGCTCAGCCACCGGGCCCAGCACTACTCTCTCACATCCACGTTCTGCCTCAGGATCTGGAGCTGAAAAAAATCATGGTTTCAATGTGTATCTGTTATGTGTCATCTAATGTCTTCAGTTTTGGCCTATTATGTATTGGTTGTACGTTTCTTGGATGTTGAGTACCTGAAAACTGTAATCCTAAATATTCCTACACACCAGCCACCCTGGAACCACCAACCACCCTGGAAATAATGGACAGTTTGTCAGCAAGTAGATGTCTGGGATTTAAATTCAATAAAAAAGAACCTGTAGTGCCAATGTACTTTGAAGTTTATAAAGAGTAATTAAAAACCTATTTTGCAGTTCTTAGAATGACAATCACGCTGATGTGTAATAGATGGAGTTACTCCCAGCTATTGGCTCCAATCTTCTTAACAGGAGTTTCTTTTTTTCTCAGACCTCACCAGGGACACTGTGCTTTAGTCAGTCACCTCTGCATCTGGCTCTCAAGCTTTTGACAAAGTGTAAACAGTTCCATTAGGAGGCTATACGTGGAGCTTCTCATTATGTTACACACACACACACACACACGAGCATGCACGCGCACACACACACACACACACACACACACACACACACACACACACGAGCACGCACGCGCACACACTCACACACACACACACACACACACACACACACACACACACACACACACACACACACACACACACGAGCACGCACGCACGCGCACACACTCACACCTACACACACACACACACACACACACACACACACACACACACACACACACACACACACACACACACACACACACACACACTCACTCAGTGTCATGAAACTCTAAATTAGATTTAATATGCACAGGCAAAAATGTATGACTTATTTACTTTTGCTATTTTACTGAATATGCAAAAAAAGAGACTTTCTGGTCATTCAGTCATGGAAAGGCAGAGCACATAATACCTCACAATTGCTTCCATAAATCTATCTTCTGTGCTTTTGCATGATACATTTTTCATTTCCACTGGTCTTCCCTGGGGTAAGTTGAGAAGACAGTGATATTGTGCCAATGTAATGCTTTACAGTTAAGTGAATAAACCTCTCTGCAAAGTAAAATATGGATTTTAAGAAGCTGCCGTCTCCCTGCTTGCCAGAAAGAGAAACATATTATCATAGCTGAAGAAAACAATATAAAAAGAGGGAATTCTGCATGGAAGTATCAGAATATACTTAGACTGAATGGAATCCTCCATGAAAATGCTCCTCTTCACTGAAGAAGAAGAAGAAGAGACATGATATGAGAAACGTTAGCTGGGATCAACCAATCTAGTAAAGCCTTTTAAAAAAATAGGACAGAAGTTCTACATTCACTTCTGGTAATGCTAGTTTAGTAAAGGGAAGATTTAAGATATGTGGGCAACCGTTCCCTCTGAAGGGGTTTCCAATCAAAGTGCTCAATCAGTATATCAAATACAAAATACATCAAATAAACTATGTATCTTCAAAAATGCCCCATGGCTGACCCTGGAACACTGCAATTTCAGTACAAAACGGGCCAATTTGGCGTATGAGATGTGATATTTTACATATCATGTAGAGAGATGCAAAGGGTATGATAATAAGCATCACTCTCGCCCCTACCTACCCCAATAAGTGCTGGGAACGGGGTTGCTGTTAGCGGTAGACGACAACTGAAGTATGCATTGTGACCTAAGCCTGTCATTGGTTGTCCTGTTTTCCTCTGTCTCATCTTTCCCTCTGTCTCTCCCTTAACCCCTCCCACTATCTCACTCTCAGTTCTCTACCAAAAGCTGTAATTGCTGCTTACCCTCCCCTCCCTCTATCACTCCTCTTGAATTACCAGCATGAATCACATCAGTGGCTTGCCATGACTAGTTTGTGGATCATCCTCTTTAAGCCTGTAGACAATCGAATCATTGTCTTTGTCATCCTCTACCTAACATTACATTGATTGCAGTCGCTCGCTTGACATCACTTGCCTGTTGTTTTTGATTTCATTTGTTTCATAAAGAAAGATTTATAAATGAAACCACCAAAATCCTAGCTAATTCTTTTATACTGCCACTATCATTTCAAAAAAAGCCCACCATACACCTACATCAGCTTTTGTAACTTGAAAGGAATGCTAGGTGACTAAATGTATGGTTCTGTTAGATAAATGTAATGCTATTAAATGAAAGTGTGATAGCCCAAATCCAAATCACAGTAGTGAGAATCCCTCTGCTAGCTAATATACGATGCTTGGTTAGGGTTGGGACTGGTTAATATTTGAATTGGTGAGTAGTATGTAGTAGGAAGTCATGTTGGAGGGCCAATAGGGAAAACCTCTCCAGTATTGGGGATACTACTCGGTGAAGGGTGCATATATCAAATTTGAATTCATCACAACACGATTGATTGAACAGCACTTAAATGCACAATATACGTTGTAATGTCTGGAGAACTTTTGGTGGAGAAGCAGACTTTTCTCTCTCTTCTTGCAGCATTTGAAGAAGACTTTCTCGGTCTCTCTCCTTGCGTCTGATATCTCTTCTTTTTGAAAGCATTATGGCACAGCGTTTGAAGTCGAGATTAAAATCCGTTAATATAATCTCACTTTGATTCTCACACCAGTCAGTGTTTCAAAATGAAAGGCAAACCCATTTACTATAAGTACATAAGACAATACTGTCAAAACAGATTCTAATTACATTTCCTGCCTGAGTAAATATATGTCAGAAGGAACAAGTTGATGGAGAGCGTAAGAGAAAGAGCAACATATAAAAAATATAGTTGAACCATATTAGCATCCAGAGAAATGAAACATGTGCCTGACATTGTGTAATCTTGTCACTTTGAAGTAGCTTTTGGCTCTGAGTGACCCTGTGGTGTGTAACTCCCTAGCATGGTGGAGCCTGACACTGTGTCGTCCTGTCAACCTGATGAATACTCTTGCTTCTGACATTTCCCACATGACAAGTGACCTACATGGCAATGCTCTCCGTTACCATGTCTACGATAACACTCCACTACTTCTTGTCCACTTCCAATCACCTACCAATTATATTGACCTCTTTGTGTCCCTGAAAACCAGCTCCTAGGATACAAGGGTAACCTACCAACAAACAGTATATGCGGAAACATGCGGCCTATATTGGAACAGAGAGAACATGTCAGTTCACTGCCGCCTGTACATTATCTGATGACGTTCCACCTTTGACCAAGTGTTCTGGATTAACCTTTGACAATTTGAATAATACATGTACTGTTTCATTGTGTCATTGCCTCTATCACAATAGTAAGTCATGGACATTAACATTTATAGTGCTGTGGATGGCATCTGTTTCTGCTGAGGTGTACAATTCGGTTGGCTCATTAACATTGGCATTAATGTTTCATAGAAAGGTACGAGACGACAATTTGAAAAGGTTGGGATTCAGGCATTGTCTGTCTTTCAACTCAATTATTTCAACACGCATATCACCTTCAGGATCAGCAGACCTTTACAGTACCTTCGAAGGGCAACATTCCCAGGTCAGCAAAGCACATTAAAACAAAATATATTTCACTCTTGACAAGATGAAAGGAGAAACAATACGTATCATTTTCCTTGGAGTGTTAGCCCCTCCCCCCCCCCCCATTCATGAGATCTACTGTTGTATACTGAACCTAATTTACCCTGATTGATACCGCAAGTACCACAATGTTCTCTGAGCAGTAACTTGTAGCAGCATCTATATATAGGCCAGCTCTTTTTTCTCATCTTCCATTCTTCAGTGAACACCGAGACGACCATATGAGCTGATTAGAATGCTAATTTGAGGTTGGTTGGGTAATCACTTGTCAGGCAGCTGTTTGGGCGTGGATGAACTGTTCAGGAACACAATGTCTCTACAGATGGACTCCCCCCTCCTCTCGACTGCCGTTATACAGTGCCTTCAGAAAGTACTCATACCCCTTGACTTATTCCACAGTTTGTTGTGTTACAGCCTGAATATAAAATTGATTAGATCAATGTTTTCCCTCACCCATTTAAACACAATACCCCATAAGGATAATTATATGTTTGGGATACAGAGATGAGGTAGTCATTCAGAAATCCTATTAAAACCTATTATTGCATACAGAGGGAGTCCATGCAACTTATTATGTGAGTTGTTAAGTTAATGTTTACTCCTGAACTTATTTAGGCTTGCCATAACAAAGGGGTTGAATATTTATTTTCTCAAGACAGTTCAGATTTTCATTTTTAATTAATTTGTTTAAAAAAACAAATATATTAATAATAATTCAATGATGACATTATGGGGTATTGTATACAGGCCAGTGACAATGGTCAAAGTAATGTCAATGATATTATTTGTATTTAATCATCAAGTATATGCAAATGTGATAACTTCAAGGTTTTCAGCAGTTTTTCAAAGAACACAGACAAATGAACAAAATATGAATGTTTGATTTTAGGGGTGAACTTCCCCTTTAATACTTTATCTTCACATCTTGTGCCTCATTTTTCTGATCACCCTTGGTTCCAGAGGGAATTGTTTTTAGAATGCTGATATGGTGGGTGACTTTTTCTTTTAAAATGCTGGAACATGGATAGAATGGGTGAACCCCCCTGAGTTCCTAGTAGACTGGAAATACAATGTTAAAACCTTCCCAGAGGGCTTGACAAGGTAATTTTCCTTCACCAATCCAGTGATGAGTGACTCAGAGGAAGAGCGAGGAGCTCCGGGAACTGATAACAGCAGGTGGGTGTAGTTTAAGAATTAAGGGAGCTGAATTCCAGGTACTCATCCTCCTTAAATTCCTTGTACTCATACTTATTATTTTTTTATTTTCTAAATCATTCTATGTGGGGCTGAGATACATTTCTGTATGTGGGTCTCAGAATCATTAAATATCCATCGTCGGACTAACTGGCCATTTTAATCTTTGAGATTATTCTGGACTACAGGTGGAGCCTGGCCATAATCAGGCTTGACAGGGAAGCCAGACCAATGATTCCCTAGGCACAGCTGTTTGCCCTCTATTATGGCCATTCAGGTCACGCAGCGTCTGACCATAACAAAGAGGGAGGGAGAGAGGCTTGGGGCGAGAGAGCACTCTCTCCTGAGCTACAGCCTTTTTCATAGATGTAATGAGAAACCTGTGGGAATCCCCGGAGGTGTACTGTATGCTTCAGCCCGGTGTTTGTCACAGTCAGGTAGGAAACTCAATATAGATCTTCTCAAACTCTCAAACCGGTGAAAAGATCAGGTTCATTTTTCCTATGATGCTTCAGTTATGAAGTATTCTTCCAACAAAAACAAAATGCATTGATGTCCAACGTCACATATATTTAAATATTGCTTTGATAGAATGTTTTGGCTGGTGGGAACTGGGGAAACGATTTAACGTCAGATATATAGGTATATATGCATGTTAGAACAAGCTCCAGCATGTTTGACAAGTTAACAGAATATAAACTACTCAGCTTTCTCATTGATGGTGTTCGCTTTTATTTCATTGAATTTGCAATAAAACTCAAATTGTGCATACGTTATGTCTGTCAAACAATATGAACTCATCAAATACATAAGGGCATGTGGGCCCTGCGTAAAACAACTATAGGTGTATACATCAACTACAAATATGCAGAGGAAGAACCCAAACCCAGCTCTAATAGCTTTTTTTCAATTCATTAGAATGGAGTTTTCCAGTTGAATGGCTGTGAAGACTTAAGGTTTGACAGTGAAGTACTAGAGGGGAACTGGATTACTTGAATGTTGAACACATTACGCAATAGCTACGGACTTACTGATGACGCAATGTAGCCAATGCTTTCTAGTGATTTATCCCGAGAGTTCTAGTACATGTCTCTCATTTTCTCAGCCAAAGAGCATTAATCTGATGGAAGTTGAATGGGTCCAAATGTTCATCACATTCTACCTTTCAGCTGGGCAGAAATGTGTTTTGGTTGAGTGGATTTGGGTACTCCAAATGTTCTTCTGTTTTGCACGTTTTCTTAATAAGATTTCTGGGAATCCCAATAATAACGATGGAAATGTGGATCATTTTACACTGCACACCCTTCTCTTAGACTACATCAGTAAGATTAGAGATGACATTACTCCACTCATGTACTTAGATAACAATTATTTATCTAGGACTTGGCAGACTCAAGCCTGATGCACTTAGTTCAGATTAGACTAAGTTAAAATACTCTATAAAATATTTAACAGGGACACACACACATACAGTACAGTATAAGTATAATTTTGAGTGCTTCCAAGCTGTGGTGCACAGTGACGGATATGCATCTCAAATGGGATAGGAAAGTACTTTGATGGGTTGGTCTGTTTAATGATATTTTATATATATACCCAATGATTTATTTCAGACATATTTCAGACACACCTTGTGTCTGCAAAACAGCCCTTGCAATGTGCAAAATAGCCATAATGGGACAGCACTTAATTGACAACATGGAGCAAAATGTATCCGGACATACTGTATCTAACTGAAAATAGTAGGCAATGCAGAGTTTTTTTTTTTAATTGAGCGGTCAAAACCATACAATGATTTTACATTTCACCCTGAAATGTTGGAGATGTTTATTCAAATAATTTGCCTATACTGCTCTCCCAATATCACCAGTGCAGCCCTCTGATGGGTGACATACTGTATGTACACAAATGCAAAATATCTCCTTCCTCTTTGTGTCCTTACATATATGGAGGTCACAAGTTAGCAGCGGCACCATGCCCATAGAAGGCACAGGGGAACGTGCTCCCTCAGATTTGTCCTGATAAGATATATAAAAATTGTTTGTTTGTTTTTTCTCTGTAATACTACTAGCCACTTATACATTTTATGAAGCTGGTTTTAGCTAACCAGATAGGTTCCCAATCTCCCAACCTCATAACCTCATAACTTCTTCAGGCTAGGGTCTTTTTATCTCAATTTCCGCCTATGTTTGTTTTTTCTCTGTAATAATACTAGCCACATACATTTTATGAAGCTGGCTTTAGCTAACCAGATAGGTTCCCAATCTCCCAACCTCATAACTAGCTATCAAGAAGCCGTTTCAGGCTGTCAATCAAGTTAGAGTAGCTAGCTTGTCTGTCCTAGCTGGCATGCGGGCTGGCAAGGTTTAGAAAAGCAAGCAACAACTAAATATTCCTTTCAATCTTTTACCCAGAAGCATATTTAGCTTCTAAACAAGTCAGAAAGATACAGACAGCTCAAGAGGTATGATTTGATATGCAGAAAAGTATACATATTTTTGACATAGAATTAAGTATAATGATTATGACTCTAGATTGCAGGAGAAAAGCACTATCAAAAAGCACTTTTTTCATTTAGAAAAATGCAAAATTCAGACCACCCCCAAGCCATCCTCACGTACTCTGTGCCCGCTCAGATTTTGGTGGTGCATGACGCCCCTGAAGTTAGACTTATGAAATGGTTCTGTTGAACAGATCTTGGTTGGACAAAGCTCTGGTCTCAGTTTCATTGCTTCAGACCACATATTATGCAAGTCTGTTGGTTGTTGTAAGGCTGTAGAAGGGTACCATATTTCAGTAGGTGGTGAAAACATGTACAATTGACAATAACAAACTAACAAATTCCTCAAAGAGAGCGTTTCATTGTATTGTAGAGATGGCTGTCTGCCAATTACTGGGATCACACTCACTCCTCTCAACCTGCCCCTGATGAAGTGTAACTCAGCCATATAAATAGAGCAACGTTATTCAATCTAATGCTGAGGATTATGCCCTTGACTTACACACTTTCTCCTCAGATTTTCCCCTCCTCTGTGCAAGTAAAGAAACTGCCAACAAGGATATATACTACATATGAAGAAATGTGTTAATCTTCTTTGATTCACTCCAAGGAAATATGGTTCTCAGCATAGCATGTTTGTCATAAATCAGTTGTGATTCGATGAATGTGGGTTTGTTTTTGTGTGATTGGTTGAGTGTCTTGCCCTTGCATGTCCAATGCACTTCATGGATGTTGAGTGCTTTCCTCCTCCATGACCCATTTGAAGACCACAATTCACTTTGAAGGAAAGCCCATGAGGTTACGATGAAAGACTAATTTAACATTGACGGAAGGTCACCTAACGAGTAAATATAGCAATGAAACCTTACCAGATGTCCTATCTAACATTAGAACTTGGATATAGATATCCCTATACTGATCCCTTCATCACATTGATTACTTGACAATGTGACTTTAATCGTGACAAAGAAGAAAATGTATAATGTGACCATGAGAGAGGTACACAAGATATTTGAGGGACGTATGTACAAATTACTGTTGATAGAGATTAATGTATGGCCCTGAATGTCATCTAATTTTGAATGTTTAAATTCCTCTATGATCTCCAATGATTTCAAGAGGGTATGAGCAGGGAGACAAGCATTCAGGTGAGTAATAAAGGAATTATTTACCCTTGACTTGTTTTTTAAATGAAATACAGGGGAGATATTCTATATATTTTGCAGGTGAGTTACGGGTTACATTTAAAATGCTTGTAATCCTTAATTGATCATGCTTTTTTTTAAACCCAGTCAATGACATCTTATATCCACTCTACACCAAGGAATGCCTGTGCTATTTAATCAAAATTGTGTCAAAATGGTCTGTGGCGGTTGCCCTGTACGAACACGTCTGTGACATTCTACCCCTTGTAGAGAAGGGGGTAAATCTCTCTGTCCACTATCAGCGATGGATAACACATGACTGGAAAGGTCATAGCAATGTCAGTGCATTCTAAGAAATATCCGGTTGATTTTGAGGTTTGTGTGTCCGTTATTGTCATACTAAAAGGAAGAAACAGTCAGGAAGCACCAACAAAATATAGCAATAATGTATTTATATTGCAAGTATTTCTCAAGAGTTACAGAAGAAAACTAGGTCTAGGACAGCCGCGTGTCCTTCATTTCTTGGGGAATTTAATTTTACTTAAAGAGGGATGGTAATAGAATTGCAGGTCTTTTGAATTGCCATTTATTATGTAAAGCAACACCAGAGAGGGAAGTAAAATGGCAATGATGATTAATGTCATCTTTCCCTTAATGGTCAATTATTGAAAAGATCTTTGAATCCTCCCTGTTCCAGTAATCTGTCACTGAGACACTGGTACATTCTATGAGTTTGTTGCAGTAAAAGGCAAATTAACCCTAATTCATCTTTTGTGGATGTCGGTTCATAGGGAGTTTAACTGACTACTTCTATTCTGAAGCTGGCTGCTGCGTCTCCCTGAGGGGAAGTTGGACTGAATCTGACAGTTAATGAGCTTTGATACACTCATATCCAGTCAATATAAAAAATTACAATATCATATCCTAATTTCATGCACACACCGTTTTACGATGTGTATATAGGGGTGGCAGGTAGCCTAGTGGTTAGAGGGTTGGGCCAGTAACTGAAAGGTTGCTGGATCAAATCCCCGCGCTGACAAGGTAAAAATCTGTCATTCTGCCCCTGAGCAAGGCAGTTAAACCACTGTTCCCCGGGTGCCGAAGACATGGATGTCAATTACGGCAGCACCTCTCGCCGACTGCGAGCCGGGCCTAATTGCCTGACCTCACTAACGCTGAATGGAAGCAAGTCCCCGCAGCAATTTTCCAACATCTAGTGTAAAGGCTTCCCAGAAGAGTGGAGGCTGTTATAGCAGAAAAGGGGGGACCAACTCCAAAATTAATGCCCATGATTTCTGAATGAGATGTTTGACGAGCAGGTGTCCATGTAGTGTGTGAACCAGTTGAGCTAAAAACTAATATTGTACACCCAGCCTTTAGAGATGAAGAAAACTACTAAGATGAAGATCACGTCCACTTCTCAACATGAACTCTATTTCTCCAAAGATTGCGCGTTTGTAAAGGTTAGGCATATTAATATTTCTGAAGAAGGTTTCTATCAGAATATATTTACATTGCAGAAGACTGTGCTTACCTCCAGGTGTGTGGGAGTCCCAAGACCTCACAGCAATAAAGGCTGATATTTTGTTTTATCTTATTGTAGCAGGGACTATGGGGGTGACCCCAAGCAGACCAATAACCTGCCCTATTCCTTATCAATACACGTCTATTTCCCCTGAGGTTTTGGTTGGGGAGATCAATTGGCAGATATAATACTTCAGATACTTTCACCATCATTGAACAAACCCAAATGACTGTAGAAGAACAACGATATAATGAGGGAAGGTTGCTAGTTGATTATTTGGTTCCGAGTAGAAAACCATTATAGACAATAATACTTTTCAAGTGTTGAGTCAATCAATATGTTATGTGGGCTTCCTGATATTCAGAAGGTAGTGCGGAAGGACGGTAACACAAACTTGATCACAACTTAACTTGCTCATAATTTAAAATCCAAATAGATTGTCCCCGGGTGTTGAGACATGTTCACTGTGAACTGGAGGAAATGCATTTGAAGTTGCCTTTTATAGCCTCCTCATCAGAAAAGTTGGTTGCATTTTTTTCTTCACAGCCCTGTGGCTCCCACTCTATGGACCCACTGCAAATTCCCTTTTCACAGACAGTCCTACAGGCATACAGTATACCATTAAACCTTATAATCCATATATCACAGAAGCAGTAAAGTTCCCTCCCCATAGCAGCCATTTTCTGATCACTCCCTTCTCCAATCCACAATTTGCATCCCCTGTGGTCCCCCTCTTCCCACGCACTAAATTCTTCATCCCCGGGCTTTTCCTGTCTCTGGAGAGTCTGGATAAGTGCCCTTGAAGGTGCTCTCGGCTGTTTTGAGAGCACTGTATGCTCTATGGCTTGGAGAAATCCACAAGGGGAAAGGAAATGGCTGTCCCGGTTATGTCTAATGCATTTCGGGGGAAGAACATGTTGCTCCTGTGAAAGGACTATTCATTCCTCTTGCGGTGAGATCACTCCATCTCTGCCGTGCTAGTCATGACTTCTTCCTCTAACTTCATGAGGTACTATACCCCCTTTTCTGGTGTATAGACCTAGACTGTAGCTCTACAGTTGCTAAGGAATAGACCCACAACTGTGATTGTGTGTGTGAGTATAATCACAATAATGGCATGAGCATGGAAACAGTTGGTATCTAAATTACTAACATGAATTGACGATACAGATAATAGTGTGATTTGTTTGGTTGCTTCTTTTCAATATGACTCCACTTGAGTGGAGTCCAGAGGAGGCTGGTAAGAGGAGCCATAGGAGGACAGGCTCATTGAAATGACTGGAATGGAATAAATTAAATGGTGTCAAACATATGAGGACCACGTTTGACTCCGTTCCATTAATTCTATCCCATCCATGAAATCAAATCAAATTGTATTTGTCACATGCACTTCAAGCGTAGACTTTACGGTAAAATGCTGACTTACAAGCCCTTACCCAACAAAGCAGATAAAAAGTTGGCAGACCATGTGTAACAACACCTGCACAGGATCGGTACATCTGAACATTACACCTGCGGGACAGCTACAGGATGGCAACAACTGCCCGAGTTACACCAGGAATGCACAATCCCTCCATCAGTGCTCAGACTCTCAGCAATAGGCTGAGAGAGACTGGACTGAGGGCTTGTAGGTCAATTGTAAGGCAGGTCCTCACCAGACATCACCGGCAACAACGTCGCCTATGGGCACAAACCCACCGTCGCTGGACCAGACAGGACTGGCAAAAAGTGCTCTTCACTGACAAGTCGTGGCTTTGTCTCACCTGGGGGGATGGTCGGATTCGCATTTATCGTCGAAGGAATGAGTATTCCCCCGAGGCCTGTACTCTGGAACGGGATCGATTTGGAGGTGGAGGGTACATCATGGTCTGGGGCAGTGTGTCACAGCATCATCGGACTGAGCTTGTTGTCATTGCAGGCAATCTCAACGCTGTGCGTTACAGGGAAGACATCCTCCTCCCTCATGTGGTACCCTTCCTGCAGGCTCATCCTGACATGACCCTCCAGCATGACAATGCCACCAGCCATACTGCTCGTTCTGTGCATGATTTTCTGCAAGACAGCAATGCCAGTGTTCTGCCATGGCCAGCGAAGAGCCCGGATCTCAATCCCATTGAGCACGTCTGGGACCTGTTGGATCGGAGGGTGAGAGCTAGGGCCATTCCCCCCAGAAATGTCTGGGAACTTGCAGGTGCGTTGGAGGAAGAGTGGGGTAACATCTCACAGCAAGAACTGGCAAATCTGGTGCAGTCCATGAGGAGGAGATGCACTGCAGCACTTAATGTAGCTGGTGGCCACACCAGAAACTGACTGTTACTTTAGATTTTGACCCTCCCCCCCTTTGTTCAGGGACACATTATTCAATTTCTGTTAGTCACGTGTATGTGGAACTTGTTCATTTTATGTCTCAGTTGTTGAATCTTATGTTCAGACAAATATTTACACGTTAAGGTTACTGAAAATAAACGCAGTTGACAGTGAGTGACAGTGATTAGTTGGGGTGATTGAGGTAATATGTACATTACACTGAGCCCATCCTCCTATATCTCCTCCCGCCAGCCTCCTCTTTGTGGAGTCCTACATTAACTATTGTTCCTCTGACCTTGTGAACGCGTGAACAGTTTTCTATGGTCATGTTGGAGGTCATTGGTAGACCTCTTATAGCAACAAAGTGAATGCCCAACCTCTGACCCTTTTGCACTTGCTGAAAACACAGAATTCAGATGGTTGCTTTTGAGCACTGCTATCTGTAGCTGTACTGTATAACCTGTATAACTGACTAAAGAATACTAAGCTGACGGTCAGTCAATGACCTTAACTGATCCCCACATTTCTCATGCAGCCACTGTTTAGATGAGACACACCACGCGATTGTGATTCAGCTGCCTCAGGCAAAACCACAGATGCTCACTGAGCTGAGACACTGAGAAGGTCCTGGTCATTGATAACCTCTGAGCTCAGGAGTATACACTCAGGCTTTGCTCTTTCTCTTTGGATCTAACGGCTACAGGATTGAAGACAGTGTGTCCCAGGAGGAGTGCATTAATGGCTTTACAAAGCTTCACTGTGGCCCCGCCTGATCCCGTCTCTTATGACAGACAGGCTCGTGATGGGATAGACACTACTCTGACTTCTACAGCATTGCTGAGCCCCAACGTTGCTGCTCAGATTTGACTTTGTGTTCGAGATTCATGGGTGACCATAATGTAAGTCTATAAATGTTTGCTCAGGGAAGTACACCACATTTCAATGTTTGTATTCTTACCATATTCAGTATTACATTCGCTCGGCAATCATAAACAGAAATATGGGAACGCAATGTGCCATGAAATTGACATATTGAACATGCACATACACATCGCATTCCTTATTTTAGATGGAAGATAAGACTGTGGATGGATCTTGCTCTTTGAATATTATAAGGTATTGATTTCCGTATTGGGAATTGAAACCCTGACAACTTCCAACCTCCTCCAAATATCCTTGTATCGACTGACTTGTCTCCAGATCACTCTCCCTCGTCAGCTGTGGTGCTCTTTAAAAGTGACTACTTTCCAGGAAATCAAAGAGCAATTTAATCAGGAAACTGCCATGTTGCAGGGCTCTTACAGACAGTGAGAGGTAATATATGCAAGGAGACAGAGCTACGACATTGGCTCCATTTCAAGCCCAGGCTCAGCTGATGCCTGCTTAAGATTCTCCCACATTTGCAACATTTCAACTCGGTTTATGACATCTGTCTGATGTACAACGAGAGGAGAAATTTGTATGGAAATATCGGTTGGTCAGTGCCACTTCAGGCCCATTACCACAAGACAAGACCTCGCACTAGTCCCCACTAGTTACACACACACTCCAGCTAATCATCACTGAATCCATGTGTGATGAAATGTGATGAATCCCCACCAGACAAAAGTAATGGGAAGTGTTAACATCCAGGACATCTAGTACTGTGGCCATCTGTTAGCTGGCCTGGCCATAGAAACACCACAACATTCTATATCTATGAGCCTGCCACTGTCCTTGTTTCCAGCCTCTTACAGAAAACCAATATTAAATCCGTTGATCAGCTGACTGTCACACTCCATGGCTGCTTTGTCAAATTTGACTTGTCACATGCGTCGTAAACTACAGATATTGACTAACAGTGACATGCTTACTTACGGCCCTCCCTGCAGAGAGAGAAAAAAATGGGAGAAATAATAGAAAAAGAATAACAAGGAAGAAATACCTAGTGAGAGACAATAGCTTGGCTGTATACACGGGGTACCAATTCCAAGTGGATGTGCAGGGGAAAGAGGTAATTGAGAAAGACATGTGCATATTGTGACATGGTGAGGTTGGACCCAGGTGTAGAAAAGACACCAGATGAGGAATCAGTGGTTAAGGATAAACATAATACTTTACTGAGAAACGGTAACAGAAGGATCACAGGAACACTGGGAAACCAACAAACACTCAAAAGTCTCAAAACCTCACTCAGGAGACAAACACACACAATTCGGGCTTCAGCAAAGGACAAAAGAAAACACACCTCTTTTAACAGGGAAATCATAATGAGTAAATAGGACCCACCTGAGTGTTGTTAATGTCTCTAGGACGGTCTCCGCCGCCCTCTGGTGACAGGAGGAACCATGACACATGTGATAAAGTGACAAGGCAACAGGATCTGCACATTGACTGGCTGAAGAAACACTCAGCACGGGAAGGTGACATGGGGTAAATGTGTCAACAAGTAGGAGCTTTTAGAGTGTCATCTGCACTCAGGATCTACTGCCCTTGAGGCAAGATGAGGACATTTGGTCACAGCATGACACGTACAAAATTAGCACCCTCTGTGTAAGTGGTGTTTGACATTTCTCTTGATATGCAAGCTCTGTGAAGGACGGACGTCTCTGTTTCAACGTTTCCTGATACCAGGCTGTGAGTCATCAAACAGTGGGAGAGGGAGGGTAGAGTGCACTCGTTGCTGATGAGAGAGTGGCTATAGATGTCACAGAGAGAACCCACACTTCTTGGTCTAAAAATGTCAACTTCAAATTCCAAAGTATGGTTTCTATAAACCATATCATCCAGGGCCTTCTGCATTTTTTTAACATACCACCTTGTAGGAATGGGAACGCTAGAGATATAAAACATTAATTGAATGGCATTTTATAATGCCTAGTTTCCAAACCTACCGTATGCTATTTTGAGGACATGACTGCTATCCAAGCATTATTGGGTAGCCTAGCAGTTAGAGCATTGGGCCAGTAACTGAAAGGTTGCTGCTTTGAATACCCAAACCGACAAGTTGAAAATGTTTTGATGTGCCCTTGAGCAAGGCACGTAACCCTAATTTCCTCCAGGGGCGCTGTACTACTATGGCTGACTCTGTAAAACAATACATTTCCCTGCACCTACAATACCAATTTTTTTCTTTCTTTTTTACACCAGATGCAAATATACACAGTATGGATACGTGTTCTATATTCCAGGTAAAGTCAGTATTAAGAGTTGACAAGATGAGCCATGCAACAGCACATTTGAAGGGAGAGGAGTCATTGACTATTTTTTTATGAGTGCTGGTTGTTTGGTACTGCATGCTGCTATCATAATCCAATCAGACTCCAGGTGGACCTTGGGTAAAACAAAGCAGTGGATCTCATTTGGCTGGCCTTAATGATGTCGCTGCCTGAGCACCACATGACTTCCTGCATGAGGGAACGTGTTCCCTGCAGGTTTAATAAGTGCTGGACAAATCTACTGGGGATTCTATCAATAAAGGTCTGAGGATGACATTACAGAGACATGGGGAAATTAGCATATTTGTTGTCATCAGTGGTTTAATGAGAGAGAGCACAGAATTAGTATTGCCAATGCCTTCCTTTGATATGTAACATGAAGAGATGTAGTTTCCATCTCTTTTCTGTAATCTGTACGCTCTCTCTCTCTCCCTATCGCTCTCTCTCACAGCAGAGAGAAAGAAGTGTTTTTTGTTTCTTGCGTATAACTAAAAGCATTGCCAATGTCACATTACATATATACAGGGTTGGGTAGGTTACTTTCTAAATGTAATCGGTTACAGTTACTAGTTACCTGTCTAAAATTGCAATCAGTAACATAGCTTTTGGATTACCCAAACGTAATCTGATTCCTTTGAGTTACTTTTGGATTACTTTCCTCTTAAAATGCATTAGAAGAAGACAAAACAGATCCATCGAACACATTTGGTGTCATCATAGTGGGGTCAGACTTGGGGTCAGACTCGCCCAGGTGGAACAAATTTACTGTAAACTTGCAAATGTTTTCAATGCTGAATTGAATTGTCATTGAGAAAATAGAAAGGTGTCAGTGTATTGCTTCGCAAACATCCTTTCTGAATTTAAAAGTAATCCAAGAAGTAACCATATGGGGCTCTCGAGTGGCGCAGTGGTCTAAGGCACTGCATCTCAGTGCTAGAGGCGTCACTACAGACCTGGTTTGATTCCAGGCTGTATCAAAATTGGTTGTGATTGGGAGTCCCATAGGGCGGCGCCGGGTTAGGGCTTGGCCGGGGTAGGCCGTCATTGTAAATAAGAATTTATTATTAACTGACTTGCCTAGTTAAATAAAGGTTAAATAAAACAATATATCGTTTTCCAAATGTATCTGTATCTACAACATTTTAGCTGGTAACATAACTGATTACAGTTTATAAAAATGTGTAATCAGATTACATGTAATCAGTTACTCCCCAACCCCAGATATATATACATTGTATGATTGGCCTCTGGCTCAAATAAGAAACAAACAAGACACTGCTGTTAGATACATAGATGATACATGAACTGGACCACATACAGTATGTTAGGGTTGCATGTGTCATGGTATATAGAGAACATTAGGGTGTATTTTATTTTAACATTGTGTAATAAAACATTTAAAAGGCATTTACAAAAATATTGCACAACATTTAGGGTTAGGGTTATGTTTAGTTAGGTAAGGGTTAAATAGCACTCACTTTAGAGTAGGGTCTGCAAAAAATGCTTAAGTTATGATTAGTAAATGGTTAATAAATGTGGGAGCAATGATTAATAAATGGTTTATTACCGACCATTGAAATAAAAGTGTTACCAAACATTAATACAAAGTATTAACTTGTTGCAATTATGCAAAATGATCCTAACGTAAACATTGTGAAGACTGAAACATTGTGGGTTTGTTCTTGGTCTCGCTCTCACACCCCCAGGCTTGCTATTAAGAGGATCGGATCCTTTTTTTTTTTTTTTTGCCTAAAATGACATACCCAAGTCTAACTGCCTGTAGCTCAGGACCTGAAGCAAGGATACGCATATTCTTGATACCATTTGAAAGGAAAGACTTAAGTTTGTGGAAATGGGAAATTAATATAGGAGAATATAACACATCAGATCTGGTAAAAGATCATTCAAAGAAAAAACATGCATATTTGAAATGCAAGAGAAAGGCCAAAATGTATTATTCCAGCCCAGGCGCAATTTAGATGTTGGCCACTAGATGACAGCAGTGTATGTGCAACGTTTAAGACTGATCCAATGAACCATTGTATATCTGTTCAAAATGTTGTATCAATACTGCCCAAATGTGCCTAATTGGTTTATTAATACATAATTGTGCACTGTCCTCAAACAATAGCATGGTATTATTTCACTGTAATAGCTACTCTAAATTGGCCAGTGCAGTTAGATTAACAAGAATTTAAGCTTTCTGCACATGTCAGATATGTATTTGTCCTGGGAAATATTCTTGTTACATACAACCTCATGCTAATCACATTAGCCTACGTTAGCTCAACCGTACCGCAGGGGGGGGGGGGGGGGGGTTCTTGGAGTGACCTTCATCGCAATGTTGCCAATGGAAATTGCAGCAACTTCCTTCAAAGTGAACATGATTGACAATCCAGTCAGGCCCTTCCTGCTGGAAAAATAAGACGAAAGAAGAGGGTGAGAGAGAGAGAGCATCCTCCCAAGACCTTGTTCCCGTTGCCTAGCTTATGTTGCTCCAAGGTCTGGGATATCCGAGACTAGACTTGCACAACAAGCTGCCAGAAGATTTTAGGATTTTTTTAATGTTGCTTTACTCTTGTTTTACCTTGTGTGACCTTTAACATGGAGTCATATTGTGAATTTATTTGCCCTTTAGAGGAAAAAACAGCCTTGGGCACTACTAAGAGAAACAGTGAAGGAAAAACAGAGTAATTATTATCATTCTTCAGGTGAGCATGTTTTAGGGACCTGCATGTTCTGTCTAGGACTGTTAAATCAATACGTCTCAGTTTAAGATTCATATGGATAAAATTATTTATTGAATCTCCTAGACTCACTTTCTTCCAGAAACAAAAATACACTGTAACTATTTTCTCTTTTCTTTCAAAAGTGAAAAAACAAGAGTTAACTTAATCACGATGCAATATCCGAGTACCTGTCTGTTTCTGTACAGAAAGCGCTCCTCGAAGGAGAGAAAATGACGCACCCTCCAGGGCTTAAAAGCAGGGATTCGTTGCCATGGGAACAGGCAGTTATCATACAGAAAATATATATACATACCTGCTTATTCAAATATTCACTCACACCTCAGTCTCACTGTCACAGGGGACATTCTCAGAACTGCAAATAGCCATGGAGCATACTCAGAGATAAATGGCATACATAGGCATACGTGTCATAGACATAACAAAAATGCTACGATTTTTGATCAGCCCAAAATGTCCACGTGAACGTGCTTGCGGGTGTGTGTGCAGGTAGTGGGGGAAGGAAGGGTCAGAACAGATTGGACAAAAGGATGTCACTGCTCTTTCAGAAATGTGAATGTAGCTGGAGTATATTCACAGTCCTGGATCGCAGCCATTCTGGAGTTGTGGGGAAAAAGATTAACACTTTGTTGGTGATTGTGGCCCCATCTTCTGCGTCTCAGTGCTGAGAAGAAGAAGAAAAAAAATAATTGATTCAAAATCACTTCTCACTCCTTCATAAGTCTGCATCCCTATCATCTGGATCCAATATTTGTAATTAAATAACAAAATGGCTTCTGTTTTTTCCCCGTACTTAAAACAACACCCATCAAGCATTGAGACAGAGATTCAGTGTTCTACTTAAATATGTATGATGAGAATTCCTCCCAGCTTTGTATGCATTGCAGATGTCACATGCACCAACCTTTCCTGCAAACAAAGTCTGTGAATTATTTATCTAAAAGTAAATTAGCATTTTGTCTCCAATCTGCACTTCCCCCTGCCTGGCATTGTGTGTGTCATGCAAACCAAGTCCGGATATAAAGGGGTTAGCTGACTCGCCAGACACAGAATCTACACCTGTGAGGACCAAGTTGCTATACTGTATGTAAGAGGACAACAGATCTAGACAGCTGTGCGTTTGACTGTCTCTCCAGCTTGATATCAAATGGACATGACTCAACAGTGGCGCTAGCCACAGAAGACGTGTTGACTTATATTGAGTGTCCTTCACTTAGATTCTCCCACTTCCAGAGGTGTGTTTGGTGACTCACAGGACTTGTCTGAACATGTCACCTGGTATAGGGGAAGTCCACAGAGCCCTTTACGAGCCAGAGTGAGTGAGTGCCAGGGGGATGGCAGTGTTTATGTGTCCTTATGAATAATAGAACGTGTGGAATCTCTAGGTGTGTATGTTCAATTATTGGAAGCTCAGAGCCACTGGACTGGTACAGAAGACTCCTGAGCTTAGATTATCCTTTAGTCATAGCTGGGTCTGGATCTAATACAGACAATACATTGAGACACTGCACCTGCAAAATACACACAGCAAGACTCTCATGGATCAAAAGGATGCCATGTTATTTTTTCTTCTGTTGGTTTTCAAGGGAGACCTGGAAAAATAGATTGCACGCATTCAGATACAGAGCAAGGAATGACATCTATTTTATGTTGTAAACACGCCAATGTTTAAAAGTATTACAAACATATGCACAGCATAAAGCTGAGTTGGAAATCTGCTGGAGGTTTCCAGCTATGCTAATAAATCACTGTTTTCCATTTGTGTTGCTGTGTTTCCTACCAATGCTCTTGTTTTTGTTCAGTTTGTTGATTGATTGTCGTCTTCCTGTTTATGAAACGGCACATTCTGTATGCCACGGACAATAAAAGCACTTACCTTATCAGTCCCAGGAAACCCCACAGTTGCTCTGCCTTCATATTGAAGTGTTTTACTATTTTCTATTCAGGACAACCAGGGCTACAAATAGAATACAAAACAGCTGAATTCATGAGTTGTAGTTTTATTATACAAAAACAAATTCTGCCAATCAAAAACCTGATAAAAATGAATTTCTAAGTACAGAAATAGTTAGGAACAGGAATTGTCCATAGAGCTCCGAGACAGGATTGTGTCGAGGCACAGATCTGGGGAAGGGTACCAAAACATTTCTGCAGCATTGAAGATCCCCAAGAACACAGTGGCCTCCATCATTCTTAAATGGAAGAAGTTTGGAAGCACAAACACTCTCCCTGGAGCTGGCCGCCTGGCCAAACTGAGCAATCGGGGGAGAAGGGCCTTGATCAGGGAGGTGACCAAGAACCCGATGGTCACTCTGACATAGCTCCAGAGTTCCACTGTGGAGATGGGAGCACCTTCCAGAAGGACAACCATCTCTGCATCACTCCACCAATCAGGCCTTTATGGTAGAGTGGCCAGACGGAAGCCACTCCTCAGTAAAAGACACATGACAGCCCACTTAGAGTTAGCCAAAAGGCACCTAAAGGATTCAGAACATACATCTTATACATTTACGTCATTTAGCAGACGCTCTTATCCAGAGCGACTTACAGTAGTAGTGAGTGCATATATTTTTATACTAGTCCCCCGTGGGAATCGAACCCACAACCGTGGCGCTGCAAGTGCCATGCTCTACCAACTGAGCTACACGGAACATGAGAAACAAGATCCTCTGGTCTGATGAAACCAAGAATGAACTCTTTGGCCTGAATGCCAAGCATTGCGTCTGGAGGAAACCTGGCACCATCCCTACGGTGAAGCATTGCCAGCAGCATACCACCCTGCATACCACTACTGGCTTGCTTCTGAAGCTAAGCAGGGTTGGTCCTGGTCAGGCCCTGGATGGGAGACCAGATGCTGCTGGAAGTGGTGTTGGAGGGCCAGTAGGAGGCACTCTCTCCTCTGGTCTAAAAAATATCCCAATGCCCCAGGGCAGTGATTGGGGACACTGCCCTGTGTAGGGTGCCGTCTTTCGGATGGGACGTTAAACGGGTGTCCTGACTCTCTGAGGTCATTAAAGATCCCATGGCACTTATCGTAAGAGTAGGGGTGCTAACCCCGGTGTCCTGGCTAAATTCCCAATCTGGCCCTCAAACCATCATGGTCACCTAATAATCCCCAGTTTACAATTGGCTCATTCATCCCCCTCCTCTCCCCTGTAACTATTCCCCAGGTCGTTGCTGCAAATGAGAACGTGTTCTCAGTCAACTTACCTGGTAAAATAACGGTAAAATAAAAAATAAAATAAAAAATGGTGGTGGCAGCATCATGTTGTGGGGATGTTTTTTAGCAGCAGGGACTGGGAGACTAGTCAGGATCGAGGGAAAGATGAAAGGAGAAAAGTACAGAGAGATCCTTGATGAAAACCTGCTTCAGAGTGTTCAGTACCTCAGACTGCGGCAAAGGTTAAACTTCCAACAGGACAACAACCCTAAGCACACAGCCAAGACAACGCAGGAGTGGCTTCGGGACAAGTCTCTGAATGTCCTTGGGTGGCCCAGCCAGAGCCCGGACTTGAACCCAATTGAACATCTCTGGAGAGACCTGAAAATATCTGTGCATCAACGCTCCCCATTCCTCTCCCCATCCCTGAGAGGATCTGCAGAGAAGAATGGAAGAAACTTGTAGCATCATACCCAAGAAGACTCGAGACTGTAATCACTGCCAAAGGTGCTTCAACAAAGTACTGAGTAAAGGGTCTGAATATTTACAGTTGAAGTCGGAAGTTTACATACACTTAGTTCGGAGTCATTACAACTCGTTTTTCAACCACTCCACAAATTTCTTGTTAACAAACATTAGTTTTGGCAAGTCGGTTAAGATATCTACTTTGTGCATAACACAAGTAATCTTTCCAACAATTGTTTACAGACAGATTATTTCACTTATAATTCACTGTTTCACAATTCCAGTGGGTCCGAAGTTTACATACACTAAGTTGATTGTGCCTTTAATAAACAGCTTGGAAAATTCCAGAAAATGATATCATGGCTTTAGAAGCTTCTGACAGGCTAATTGACACCATTTGAGCGGGTGGAGGTGTACTGTTACGGAGTCTAGTTGATAGGTATTCGACTAGCCGGACTGTTCCCCAGACTCCACACGTAGGGATTTGTACAATGCATAACAAGGCTATTGAACTTTATCCATCATATCATACAGAAACATGGTATCAGAAGTGGCTCGGAAAACACCCGTTTGAAATTTTTGTAGCTAAGTACAGTATAGGCGCAGTTACGTTCCATATGCGAACACACGCCGTTTCCTACTCACAACACTGATCAACTCGTTGTCAGCTGGCTAGCTAGCATCACTACCTACCTCGATGACTGAAGGCAAAGAAATCTCCTATTCCATTGCTATGACAGCAAACATTCTGCCACCAAATCCCATGGTTCTCACAGGGGACTGAAATACTAATTGGGACAACTTCAGGGATGAATTCGAGGACTATGCGCTGGCGACCGGTGTACATGAGAAACCCAACGAGGTACAAGCGGCAACTCTGAGGAGTTTAATGGGCAGCGAATGTAGGCATATCTACCGGCACAATCTCACCCTCACAGCACGACAACAGTGTGATGCAAAGGCTGCATTGGAGAATTACTTCAAACCCGCCAGAAACGTCATTTACGAGCGGTTCGTTTTCGGGAGCTGCAAACAGGAAGAGGGTGAGTCAGTACACAACTTTGTAACCCGTTTGAGAGAAAAATCCGCCACTTGTGAATACGGGTGATTGAAAGATGAATTGATTTGTGACAAAATAGTACTGGGAATTGCAAATGAGAATACGCGCCGGCGTCTACTGAGAGAGGCTTAACACTCGTAACTGCCATCGAAATGTGCCACACTGCTAAAGTCACTGACATGAGAACGAGAGCAATGGAAATCGAAACCCCACGCTCCGACGTTGATACTGTTCACGCTGTTGCTAGGCAGAAATTCAGACAAAACCAATCGAGGCAGAGTAATTCACCACGAACGGTGAACACAGAGAGCCCCGTAGCATGCAAATACTGTGGGAATACACACACACGTGGCAAAGAGCACTGCACTGCCTACGGAAAACCATGCAGAGCTTGTGGAACTAATAATCACTTAGCAAAAGTGTGTCTCAAAAGCAAAAGAAGGATGAGTGAGGGCAAGATTCACTGTGTTGATGATATCACTCAATGTTCAGAGCTGAACAGTGAAAGTGACATTTACAAGCATGAATCCATTGGGGCTGTACACTCAAGAGGGAAGAAATGGTTTGTGACACTACGATTATACAACAAGCAACAACAATGTCAAGTGGATTCCGGTGCTACATGCAACGTAATGAGCTACAAAGACAAAATCAATCTGGCACCTGACACACACCTATTGCCCAGCGATACTAGACTAAAGCTGTACTCAGGAAGACTAATGAGCTCTATGGGCACCTTTGAGACAGAATGTGTTATTCGGGGACGCAAACACAAGCTGGAGTTTGAGATTGTGAAAACCAGTCAACATCCTCTCCTCTCAGGCTCTACATGCGAACGCCTGGGACGGATGCAGTTCACTGTACCAAATGACCTGCACATTGTGGATCATGTCCAGCATGGACCCCTGTCCAAAGAACAACTACTCAGCAGATATGATGATGTATTCAACATGCCCTTTGAATCAGTGCCTGGGGAGGTACACTTTGAAGTGGATGAGAGCATCACTCCAGTCCAGTGGTTGTGAAGGCCCAGCTGGACAAGTATGAGGCCGATGGCCACATGACATCTGTGACTGAACCAACTGACTGGATCAGCAATATGGTCATAGTGAAAAAAACAGAGAAGCTGAGGGTCTGCATCGACCCAAAGCATCTGAACCAAGCACTGAAACGATCCCACTACATCATGCCCGACACTAGAGGATGTACTCTATAAGCTTCCCAAGGCCAGGATTTTCACCTTGATGGATGCCCGAGATGCATTCCTTCAATGCAAGCTGGACGAAGAAAGCAGCTACCTTCATGACTACCTTCTGGACCCCCTGGGGTCGGAAACGCTGGCTCAAGCTCCCGTTTGGTGTCTCAGTGGTGCCTGAGGTATACCAACGCAAGCAGCACGAGTTACTGGCTGGGCTCAAGGGAACCCATCGCCAATGATGTCCTGATTGTAGGCTGTGGTGACACAGACTAAGAAGCAGAACGCGACCACGATGTCAAGCTTCTGGCACTGATGGAGCGCTGCCGATCAGTTAAGCTTCGTCTTGGCCTGAAGAAGCTGCAGTTCAAGGTGAAAGACGTTCACTTCCATGGCCACATTCTCTCGGCAAAAGGCCTGAAGCCGGACCCAGACAAGGTCCGAGCGATCCTCGACATGCCAAACCCGTCTGATGAGTACAGCGTCTCATCGGTTTTGCAAACTATCTAGCAAAGTTCATGCCACACCTATCAGCAGTCTGTGTGCCTCTGCGCCGGTTGCTGGACAAAGACACACCATGGCACTGGCTACCCAAGCACAAGGCCGCAGTGCAGGAGATTAAATCTCTGGCTTCATCCATGCCAGTGTTGCTCTACTACGACGTCACGAAGCCTGTCACAATCCAGAGTGACTCTAGCCAAAGGGGACTTGGATGCTGCCTTATGCAGGAAGGCCAGCCCGTTGCGTTTGCCTCGAGAGCGCTCACCCCCACCGAACAATACTATGCACAAATTGAGAAAGAGTGCCTCAGCATCGTCTTCTCCTGCCAGCGATTCCATCACTACTTATATGGTCGAGAGCTGGTCACCGCTGAAACTGACCACAAACCACTCATTACCATATTCAGTAAACCTCTCCTCAACGCGCCCAAGAGGCTTCAAAGCATGCTCCTGACTCTGCAAAACTACAGCCTGAAGGTAATTTACAAGCCAGGACCAGAGCTGTACATCATCGACACACTGAGCAGGGAGAGGCACTGTCTATCAGCGGCAGGCCATCTGTTCGCTACAGCAGGAACATCAGATCAATCAGGCAGACTACTTAAACGTCACAGATCACCGCCTAGCCCAGATCAGGCAACACACTGACAAGGACGAACACCTACAGTCACTGAAGTCCATGGCTCTCGCAGGTTGGCCATACCTGAAAGAGGAGACACCTTTGAAGTGAGAGAATACTGGACCTTTCGAGATGAGATCAGCATGCAAAATCGCGTCTTGTTCAGAGGTCAGAAGGTCATTATTCACAAATCACTACGTCCAGAGATGCTTACCCGCATACACTCCAGTCACTTGGAGGTGACGCATGCTACCGCCAGGCTCGTGAAACATTATACTGGCCAAACATGCAAGCATAAATTAAAGACTTTGTCAGCAACTTTACCACATGCAACGAGTACGCTCATGAACAGCAAAAGGAAACCATGATGTCAGACGAACTGCCCACAAGGGCCTGGCAAATCGTCAGCATGGACTTATTCAGCCACAGACAAAAGGACTATCTTCTCATTGTTGATCACTACTCTGACTTTTGGGAAATTGAACTGCTCCCTGACTTGTCTGCAGAGACGGTCATAAAGCGCTGCAAGGCGCAGTTTGCAAGGCAAGGTCAGCCTGACAATGTAATCACGGACAATGGCCCACAATTCACTGCACAGTTCAAGTGTTTTGCCTCAGAATGGGAGTTTGACCACGTGACCTCCTCTCCAAGACACCCAAAAGCAAATGGCAAGGCAGAATCAGCTGTCAAGATTGCAAAAAACCTGTAAAGCGGGGCCTTGCGTGACAGCAACGACCCATGGAAAGCGATCTTACAGTGGAGGAACACACCCACCGAAAACATGGACAGCAGCCCAGCATAACGCCTTCTGTCCAGGCGTCTGAAGACTACCATCCCCGTAGCTAACAAGCTACTTGAGCCCTGCGTCATTGTTGGCGTCATGGACAAACTGCGTCACAGGAAGCAGCTCGCTAAGTGCTTCTACGATCGGACTGCTAGAGACCTACCAGAGCTGGAGGTGGGTGAAACGATAAGGATGAAACCGCTGCCGGGAGACCACACAGGACTTTGGAGGCTGGGCACATGCCTACAGAGAGTTGCACCACGTTCTTACCTGGTGGATGTTTTTACTGAAGTAAAAAGAAAATGTCATGATTTTCAATTGTTATGACTTGACTGTTAAGAACTTAATGTTATGCCGTTATGTTTTCAATTTCTATTGAAAAGGATGATGTTACGGAGTCTAGTTGATAGGTATTTGACTAGCCGGACTGTTCCCCAGAATCCACACGTAGGGATTTGTACAATGCATAACAAGGCTATTGAACTTGACATTGGTGTCTGTCTTTATTCCTTTATCCAACATATCATACTGAAACATGCACCTGTGGATGTATTTCAAGGCCTACCTTCAAACTTAGTGTCTCTTAGCTTGACATTGACATCATGGGAAAATCAAAAGAAATCAGCCAAGATCTCAGAAAAATAATTGTAGACCTCCACAAGTCTGGTTCATCCTTGGGAGCAATTTCCAAATGCCTGAAGGTACCACGCTCATCTGTACAAACAATAGTACGCAAGTATAAACACCATGGGACCATGCAGCCGTCATACCGCTCAGGAAGGAGATGCGTTCTGTCTCCTTGAGATGAACGTTCTTTGATGCAAAAAGTGAAAATCAATCCCAGAAGAACAGCAAAGGACCTTGTGAAGATGCTGGAGGAAACAGGTACAAAATTATCTATATCCACATTTAAACGAGTCCCATATCAACATAACCTGAAAGGCTGCTCAGCAAGGAAGAAGCCACTGCTCCAAAACCGCCATAAAAAAGCCAGACTACGGTTTGCAATTGCACATGGGGACAAAGACTGTACTTTTTGGAGAAATGTCCTCTGGTCTGTTGAAACAAAAATAGAAAAGTTTGGCCATAATGACCATTGTTATGTTTGGAGGAAAAAGGGGGAGGCTTGCAAGCCGAAGAACACCATCCCAACCGTGAAGCACGGGGGTGGCAGCATCATGTCGTGGGGGTGCAATGCTGCAGAAGGGACTGGTGCACTTCACAAAATAGATGGCATCATGAGTGAAGAGAATAAAATTATGTGGATATATTGAAGCAACATCTCAAGACATCAGTCAGGAAGTTAAAGCTTGATCGCAAATGGGTCTTCCAAATGGACAATGACCCCAAGCATACTTCCGAAGTTGAGGCAAAATGGCTTAAAGACAACAAAGTCAAGGTATTGGATTGGCCATGACAAAGACCTGACCTCAATCCTATAAAAAAATGTGAGGGCAGAACTGAAGAAGCGTGTGTGAGCAAGGAGGCCTACAAAAACCTGACTCAGTTACACTGGCTCTGTCAGGAGGAATGGGCCAAAATTCACCCAACTTATTGTGAGAAGCTTGTGGAAGGCTACCTGAAACGTGTGACCCAAGTTAAACAATTTAAAGGCAATGCTACCAAATACTAATTGAGTGTATGTAAACTTCTGACCCACTGGGAATGTGATGAAAGGAATAAAATCTTAAATAAATCATTCTTTCTACTATTATTCTGACATTTCACATTCTTAAAATAAAGTGGTGATCCTAACTGACCTAAAACAGGGAATTTTTTCTTGGATTAAATGTCAGGAATTGTTATAAACTGAGTTCAAATGTATTTGGCTAAGGTGTATGTAAACTTCCAAACTTCAACTCTATGTAAATGTGATATTTCAGTTTTTCTTTTGTTATATATTGGAAAATAAAACATAAAAATAAAGTTTTTTGCTTTGACATTATGGGTTTTGTGTGTAGATTGATAAGGGATAACAAAAAAAAATACATTTTAGAATAAGGCTGTAACGTAACAAAATGTGAAAAAAGTCAAGTGGTCTGAAAGCCTTCCGAATGCGCTGTATCACTTGTTTGTGAGAGTCTCAGCTCTTCATAGATGGGTCATAATAGTTAGATGGGTCATAATAGCTCAAATCGTTTTGACGTTTTACAGACTTTTTTGTGAAATGAACCGTTTTTGGGATCCACCCTTGTCTCACAAACAGTGCTGTAGCTCAGCCCTCGTTGATCACACAGGATTATGTTTGGTATCAGCGGATGCAGAAGAAATAGACAAATCCAATGCAACAACCCAGCAGTCTTAGCTCAAACACACAATGTTTAAAATTGGTTAGGATTCCAAAATGCGCTGACATCACTGTGGGACTGTAGGCGTACATAGGAACACTGTTGCCATGACATAATGGATGTTGCGTGATCCCTGTGAAATTATATTTGGAGGAGAGGTCGACAACAATATCATCATTAAAGTGACAGAATGAACATGTTTACCGATCCATGGTTTGATCCGGACCTGCCCACTGTTCTCCCCATGCTGAATCAAAAGTCATTGTTTTCCTCTGTACTCCCAACATCATAGTACTGTGTGTTTGTAATTCAGCTCCCCATGCGTGACAGAAGCTTGGATGGTCACTGCCAGAAAGCAGTGTTCATGCCACAGAACACAATTAGAACAGAAATGGTTACGATGGACCACAGAAATTAGTCTCTTATCAAAGTCAAGGCATTGTGTGTTCTAGGCATATTTGGTTGTATGTACTGTGTACACTGATCGTTAACACAAGGCTACATTTTATTGAGAGATGGAAAGTATTATATGTAATTGATTCTGTAACGAGAGAGAGAGAGAGAGCGAGAGGAAAATCTTCTCAGCTGTAGTAGTGATACAGGTGTGGCTGAGATTTAAATTGGCAATTTCTTGAATGTAATGTGGCACAAGGTGAATGAATCTTTTAAGGAGGAAGCATGAGCAGTGGATGAGAAAGTTGTCTGTTTATCCAATGAATGAACTGCGTCATCGATCAAAATCATATTGTTTTGTCCAACCCATTTACTAAAGCTGTATTTTAAATACCTCTGACTACCTTCTAGAAACGTAAATGTGAGAAACATCTGACAGAAGGCCCTGATTGGTCTAGTTCTAGTAATGAAATGGCATATACAATAGTCTTCAAAGAGGACACAGTTTAGATGATGGAGGAGAAAAATGATTGGCCCTGAACTCCAAATATACAGAGGCCACCTGCGCTCCAGTCTCTCCCTTCTTTTGTTTTAAAATGATCCGAAAATAAAGCGGGAAGAAACGTGTACTTCAGTGAATCTGTGGGAAGCATAACACCCTGTTCGTTGACCTCTTTCTCCCATCATCCATCAGTTACTTTGATGAATTGGTATGAGTGAGGTGTCTGTAATGATTTACCTTAGAGCCTTCCTTTGACGTATATGTCAGCTATGTAACATTTCTATTTTTTATTTTAATTTAAGACCATCTGGTGACTTTTGGCAGAGTTGTGCGGGGTCTAATAGATATCTGGCCTTAACTCGACCTCAACATGTTTGGGCACCAGGTGAACGAGTGCAATGTTACATTAAGGCCCAATAACAACCTCCAGGCCAGCCACTGAATCATGTTGGGGAACATGGAGGAGAGAGAAAAGTCCAATTCACCAACGGCTCTGAGGTAAATGGCTCAGACCTGACCATGTATAGGTTAGAGAATGACATTTCTGCTGCAATGCTTTTCCAGAGGAGCCATGGAATGAGACTGCATTTTAGAATGGTCTACATTCTCATGTTTAAGACAGAATGACATCCACAGCAGAGGATGCTAGTAAGAGAAGCTATATGAGGATGGGCTCGTTGTAATGGCTGGAATTTAATTCATGGAATGGAATTAAACATATGGAAAACACATGTTTGACCCGGTTCCATTTAAGCTATTCCAGCCTTTACAATGAGCCTGTCCTCCAATATCTCCTCCCACCAGCCTCCTCTGGTCCACAGGCACAGGATATCACAGGATATCCCCTAAACCTAACTATAAAGAAACAAGTGTGAAAAGCAAAAGGTTGGCTTAAGTAACATATGTTGTTCAAGGCAATGCTGTACATTTTCTTCAGACAGGAATCAGATATTTCCACAGGCATTACTGACGTTTACGTATTTCTAGGAATACGAGTAATGTTTCTGATGTCTTGTGGGAGACATGAACCATGCCTTTGGATCCCGCTTGAGTAGCATAGTGGGGAATTTCTTAGAATTACATTGAGACTGACAAAATAATCACTCGTCTCCCAATAAATACCAGGATTTCACGACATGTTTTGTTGCAAATCCTGATATGCCCCACAAAGTCATGCATCTGGTGAGGTGGTATACGCACACAAGCATAAGTAAGGTGTATGCGTGCCTGGTGTGTGGAACCATACAGGGTGCTTCGGTTTGTCCCCATAGGGGAATCCTTTCTGGTGCTTGGTAGAACCCTTTGCAGAGCGTTCTATCTAGAACCCTCTATGTAATGAACCACTTTATCATCTAAAGGTTCTTCCTAGAACCGTCTATGAAGGGTTCTACCCAGAACCATTTTATCTTTGGACGGTTCATAGAACCTTCTATGAACGGTTCCACCAGCTTTCTTAGCCTTTACCTTTTTATTATTTCTGACAATACATTACATATATCATAAGGCCTTTCTTTGAGTGCCTAGTTATACCCTAACACAATGGTGTTATGAATCTCCTGGTTTACAGGCCACATCAGGTCTGTAAGTCACATTATCATGGTTCCATTTCTGTCATATCTGGTCACAACTTGCAGACTTGTTTACGTGTTGCTGTGCGTTTTGTTGCCAACCTTACTTTGCTACCTGACAACTTTACGGTTTTTACTTTTTAATTACCGTTTATATTTTTAGTTTGTCCCTCACAAAAAAAATGTCATACAACTTTTTCACTCCGGACACTTTATCTGGACATGGTTCATCAGGACCTCCAACAGCTGAAGCTAAGTAGTAACATTAACATGATGCCTTCTAATTGCAGTCGCTGTACTCATAATATACAGCAGAACGATCGCCTTACGGCGGGGATAGCTGTGATGCAAGCCCAGCTTCAGACGCAATCGTTAGGCAAGGGTAATTTCAGTGTAGGAAAGGATGAAACAGCGTCTGTGTCACCAGTAAGTACAGATAGTAGTACAAATCCCCTCGCACAGTCCCCGCAGCCGGACAACTTTCTCATGGCTTCTGGAGGGAAATGCTGTAAGAATGCTCAACCGGTGTCGCTCATTCAGCCAACAGAAATTTTCAACCGGTTTTCCCCATTAAGCAGCGAGTCGGAGTCTGAGACGCCGAAGCTTCCCACCATTAGCTCTGACAAATTGAACACCCTAGTCATTGGCTACTCCATTACACATGGCATTAGACTGAAAAAGAATCATCCAGCGATCCTACACTGTTTACTAGGGGGCAGGGCTACCGACGTTAAGGCTAATCTGAAGATCCTACACTGTTTACCAGGAGGCAGGGCTACCGACGTTAAGGCTAATCTGAAGATGGTGCTGGCCAAGGCTAAAACTGGTGAGTGTAGAGAGTATAGGGATATTGTTAACCACGTCGGCACCAACAATGTTAGGATAAAACAGTCAGAGGTCACCAAGCGCAACATAGCTTCAGCGTGTAAATCAGCTAGAAAGATGTGCGGCATCGAGTAATCGTCTCTGTCCCCCTCCCAGTTAGGGGGAGTGATGAGCTCTACAGCAGAGTCTCACAACTCAATCGCTGGTTGAAAACTGTTTTCTGCCCCTTCCAAAAGATAGAATTTGTGGATAATTGGCCCTCTTTCTGGGACTCACCCACAAACAGGACAGCCTGGCCTGTTGAGGAGTGACGGACTCCATTATGCTGGAGGGGTGCTCTCATCTCATCTACCAACATAGACAGGGCTCTAACTCCTCTAGCTCCACAATGAAATAGGGTGCAGGCCAGGCAGCAGGATGTTAGCCAGCCTGCCAGCTTAGTGGAGTCTGCCACTAGCACAGTCAGTGTAGTCAGCTCAGCCCCATTGAGACCGTGTCTGTGCCTTGACCTAGGTTGGGCAAAACTAAACATGGCGGTGTTCGCCTTAGCAATCTCACTAGGATAAAGACCTCTTCCATTCCTGCCATTATTGAAAGAGATTGTGATACCTCACATCTCAAAATAGGGCTACTTAATGTTAGATCCCTCACTTCAAAGGCAGTTATAGTCAATGAACTAATCACTGATCATAATCTTGATGTGATTGGCCTGACTGAAACATGGCTTAAGCCTGATGAATTTACTGTGTTAAATGAAGCCTCACCTCCTGGTTACACTAGTGACCATATCCCCTGTGCATCCCGCAAAGGCGGTGTTGCTAACATTTACGATAGCAAATTTCAATTAAAAAAACAAAGAAATTACGTTTTCGTCTTTTGAGCTTCTAGTCATGAAATCTATGCAGCCTACTCAATCACTTTTTATAGCTACTGTTTACAGGCCTCCTGGGCCATATACAGCGTTCCTCACTAAGTTCCCTGAATTCCTATCGGACCTGGTAGTCATAGCAGATAATATTCACATTTTTGGTTATTTTAATATTCACATGGAAAAGTCCACAGACCCATTCCAAAAGGCTTTCGGAGCCACCATCAACTCAGTGGGTTTTATCCAACATGTCTCTGGACCTACTCACTGTCACAGTCTGTCACAGTCATACTCTGGACCTAGTTTTGTCCCATGGAATAAATGTTGTAGATCTTAATGTTTTTCCTCATAATCCTGGACTATCTGACCACCATTTTAGTATGTTTGCAATCGCAAAAAAAATAATCTGCTCAGACCCCAACCAAGGAGCATCAAAAGTCGTGCTATAAATTCTCAGACAACACAAAGATTGCTTGATGACCTTCCAGACTCCCTCTGCCTACCCAAGGACGTTCAAGGACAAAAATCAGTTAACCACCTAACTGAGGAACTCAATTTAACCTTGCGCAATACCCTAAATGCAGTTGCACCCCTAAAAACTAAAAACATTTGTCATAAGAAACAAGCTCCCTGGTATACAGAAAATACCCGAGCTCTGAAGCAAGCTTCCAGAAAATTGGAACGGAATTGGTGCCACACCAAACTGGAAGTCTTCCGACTAGCTTGGAAAGACTGTGCAGTATCGAGGAGCCCTCACTGCTGCTCGATCATCCTATTTTTCCAACTTAATTGAGGAAAATAAAAACAATCTGAAATGTATTTTTGATACTGTCGCAAAGCTAACTAAAAAGCAGCATTCCCCAGGTGAGGATGGCTTTCACTTCAGCAGTAATACATTTATGAACCTCTTTGAGGAAAAGATCATGATCATTCGAAAGCAAATTACAGACTCCTCTTTAAATCTGAGTATTCCTCCAAAGCTCAGCTGTCCTGAGTCTGCACAACACTGCCAGGACCTAGGATCAAGAGAGACACTCAAGTGTTTTAGTACTAAATCTCTTGACACAATGATGAAAATAATCATGGCCTCTAAACCTTCAAGCTGCATACTGGACCCTATTCCAACTAAACTACTGAAAGAGCTGCTTCCTGTGCTTGGCCCTCCTATGTTGAACATAATAAACGGCTCTCTATCCACCGGATGTGTACCAAACTCACTAAAAGTGGCAGTAATAAAGCCTCTCTTGAAAAAGCCAAACCTTGACCCAGAAAATATAAATAACTATCGGCCTATATTGATTTAGAAAAAGCTGTTGCACAGCAACTCACTGCCATCCTGAAGGCAAACAATGTATACGAAATGCTTCAGTCTGGTTTTACACCCCATCATAGCACTGAGAGTGCACTTGTGAAGGTGGTGAATTACCTTTTAATGGCGTCAGACCGAGGCTCTGCATCTGTCCCCGTGCTCCTAGACCTTAGTGCTGCCTTTGATACCATCGATCACCACATTCTTTTGGAGAGATTGGAAACCCAAATTGGTCTACACGGACAAGTTCTGGCCTGGTTTAGATCTTATCTGTCGGAAAGATATCAGTTTGTCTCTGTGAATGGTTTGTCCTCTGACAAATCAACTGTACATTTCGGTGTTCCTCAAGGTTCCGTTTTAGGACCACTATTGTTTTCACTATATATTTTACCTCTTGGGGATGTCATTCGAAATCATAATGTTAACTTTCACTGCTATGCGGATGACACACAGCTGTACATTTCAATGGAACATGATGAAGCCCCAAAATTGCCCTCGCTAGAAGCCTGTGTTTCAGACATAAGGAAGTGGATGGCTGCAAACTTTCTACTTTTAAACTCAGACAAAACAGAGATGCTTGTTCTAGCTCCCAAGAAACAAAGAGATCTTCTATTGAATCTGACAATTAATCTTGATGGTTGTAAAGTCGTCTCAAATAAAACTGTGAAGGACCTCGGCGTTACTCTGGACCCTGATCTCTCTCTCGAACATATCAAGACTGTTTCAAGGACAGCTTTTTTCCATCTACGTAACATTGCAAAAATCAGAAACTTTCTGTCCAAAAATGATGCAGAAAAATGTATCCATGCTTTTGTTACTTCTAGGTTAGACTACTGCAATGCTCTACTTTCCGGCTACCCGGATAAAGCACTAAATAAACTTCACCCGCAAAATGCATTCAAAATGACTGCTAAGGTAGGGAAGATGGAATACTGTACCTCAATCATCTAAAATGGAACAACCATATCCAGTAACGGGTGCACTAAATCCAACAGATTGGATTAGTTAAGAAAACCATATGTTATTTATCTTTGTGTAGCATACAATTAATCAACCGATCAATGTACATGCAAAACACAGATATTACAGTAAAACAAAATCTCCCTGCAATAGAGCATGCTGGGAAATGTTATATATAGAGAATCCTTCTTGCCTTCCAAAGAATCATCAAATAACCTTTGTCTTCCGAAAAGGGTTATTCTGATCAAAATGGTTCTTGGTAGAAGACTATACTTCTGCGAAGAACTCTTTTGGAACCCATTTTTTAAAGAGTGCCTTAGTGTGAGCCTGAGTATGTACTCTATGTGTTTGTGTGCTACTTGTGTGCAAATGAATCTGACTTTTATTTTGTCATGATATGTAAAAAATGACCTTAGGTTTAACGAACCCTATAATAGCTGCATAGATGGCTGCTTTAGATCAGATGAGATGTGAGTAAATAGGGTCCTGGGATCTGTGAGGAATGAGTGGGCAGGAAAGGCATCTTGGGGTCCCATCTCAGAGAGAGAGAGAGAGCGAAAGAGAGTTTGTGTGTACCTGCGTGCATGAGTATGTTTGACAGAGGAAGAGAGAGAGAGAGAAAGAGAGAGAGAGGGGGGGGTGGCTTGATGTTGATAAATAATATGATGTTATAAACATCTGAGGAAACAGAATGTGTGTATGCCTGTGAGTGACAGCTCATTAGGGTAATTCAGACAGAGACATACACATCCTAAATATTTATCTCATATTCTCTGTTTACGGCTGGTGTATTTCTTGGAAGCTTAATAAGGTATTTGATGACAGTGGGTAATGTGCTGAACAGGCGTGATGAATGGTTGGACTCTGGATGTCGAAGCTGATGTGACTGCATTAAGACAGAAAGAGAGGCAGAGAGGGAGGAGGGAGGAGACATGGGACCAATATTCTGTCTCCAAAAGAAGCGGTATATATTTTAAATGCAAGTCGAGCATGGAAGAGGCATATTTCCTTTGTTAACAGCAAATGATTCAACAATTATGCGTAAACATTCAGCTGAATGTTTTAATCCTTTTGAAAAGAATTCAGAAAACAAGCATATGCTGCAGTGGAGGCTGGTGGGAGGAGTTATAGGAGGATGGGCTCATTGTAATAGCTGGAATGGAATCAATGGAACGGTATCAAACACATCAAACATATTGTAACCACGTTTGACTCAGTTCCATTAATTCCATTCCAGCCATTACAATGAGACCGTTCTCCTATATCTCCTCCCACCAGCCACCACTGATATTCTGTATGTAGTATAATATTGTACCATGTGTAACAACATAATTGGATTCCAAGAAACAACCTACAGGCTTTTTGAGGTCTTTCCAATCGATCTTTTGACTTTATCATGATGGGCTGTCCTCTTTGTAAAACAAAGGGTGTCTCATCCCTTAGTATGCTGTGGACGAGTATCGATTTAGTGGGGAAAGCTTTTCCATTTAAATCATTAAAGCATGGCTGGATACCTGCTGGATTCAAAACAGAAAAAAATGGTAAATGGTGTTCAAGATTCTATCCACTCTTCAACACACGTGCATCTAAGCACACACACACACTCTCACTCCTCAATTTCCTTCAGCGTAAGGAGAGGGAGCACAGTAGGAGCTATCCATGGTGCTGAAATACAATCCCTTATCCTTGTTCACTCCTGCATCTCTTTTTCCCTCTCCCTCTGCAGTGCAGCATACTCCCTGAGATGCACTGAAGACATTTTCATTACTTCAAGCCATAGACTAGCAGTTATTAACGGCCTTCTGAACTGTATACGTATGTACATGTCTGAATTATGTAAACATGTTTTTGATTGTCCAAATTATATTCATCCTTCTACAGCATTTACGAAAGTAATCTCAAAGCCTACATAGCGTAAGTGGTTCTACAGCAAACCATGCAATGGTAAATTGGTAGTTATTTTCCCTGTGCAATGTTTACTAGCTACTGAGTCCAAGCAGTATGAAGTTGCCCCAAGACAGTGATTTATGGGACTATTCTAATGTAAGCTGACAGTACAGTTCTCTCAGTTCTGGTTGTCAGTCCAATATGAATTAGAGCAACATTCTATTGCTGCAGTAAATGGGGTTTACCTTCCGGCAGGATTTACCAAACTAGCAGCATTGATACCAATCAGATATTGAAAAGAGATGAATTCAAATAAGAGGCTCACTTTTGACGAGGCTGTGCCTGGTTGAATGTTGTTCCGATGTCCCTCAGTCAAGCCTTTGAATTATGTTGGAGCTCAAAACAGATGTGAGTTGTGGTCTGTTTTCCCCACGGCCCACATTTCCTTTAATCCATGAATTCTCCAATTTTACTGTACATTCTTCTGTCTTTCAAAGACACTTATTTTACTTAGCAGTGAATCAAGAAAGAGAGACGAATGCACATTTCACGTCAGAAAAGCCTATTGCTTTTTGGGTGGGGGGGGGGGGGGGGGGGGTGCAGGCGCTTAGTACTTCAAGTTAATAATGACCGATAACAAAGCTGTGTCTCTCAGGAGCAGTTAAGTCTGCTAATCTCCTAGCCTCGAATATTAGAGGCAGGCTGAGACTGGTGCTGAGGCTGGGGCGGGCCTTCTCAGAGACTAAAGATTAATTAGGCAGGGCTTTGTGGATCAGTGTGCATCTCACTGCATGCTTCTTTAATGTTGATGATGGGCGTTTTCCCCTCTGCGTCCTAATAAGCGATTTACGTGCAAATGTTACGCGATTGGAAGTTTTCTTTTTTGTCTGGTGTAATTATTCAGATATTTACTTACTTGGCATTCAGATCAAATATAGAGTGTTATCTTTTCATCGGCATTCCCATGAAATTTCTTCAGATCAGAACTGAGAGGGGGTGGAGGACTGTGTTGCTGATGAATTAAGGTCTTTACTTCAACTTTGAATTATCACAACTGATTTTAGTGACCATGCTATGATGCCAACTCCATCTACACCAATGGGAAAAGCAGTCTCAATTAACTGCTCTGTCATTGATTTATACTGGGAGAAAATGAAGATTTATCTACAAAGCCTGTGGATCAATTATTCACATACAATACATGAATAACTGGATTTCCTTTGTTCATGATATAAATTAGCAATTGATAGCATTATAGTTTTATTTAAAAAATCCTCTGCTCTAATGTGACTAGTCATATGCATGTGTAAGACATGCCATGGTACTATCTGCTATATAGCCCTTAATTAAGCACAGACACCCACTGTGGGTCTATAAAACTCACACTGCTGTGGCTCAGAGTGCCTTGGGTTTTATCAAAAGATTTGTACAGAGCTAATAAAATACTGGGGAAAGAGCAAAGACTGAAATCGAAAAGGAAAGTTGAACAAATGTACTCAATATAGCGTGCTGTCTCCCTGAGTTTGGCCAAACCACAACTCTTTGTAAAGGGTTCTACAGCCTGGAATGAGTTTTGACCCAAGTGATTCTCTCTAAGACCCAGCAACTCTGATCCTGGAGAAGTTGTCATTTTATAAGCTGTGATTAGGTCTGGCCCTCCAAAGAAATGTAGTTCCACTTCCCACGACAGAATGAGAAAGAGTTTTTACCTGCTATCATTCAGTCTGACATCAACAGAAAAAAGAATGAGCAACAGGTGAATGCTCAGAGGTTGAGGTGTATAATGGCCAAATTCAAACTGACAATAATAATGTAGGCAGCAGCTTAAGTATTATTTTTATAATTGTAAGTTATTGGGGAGATAGCTGTTGATACTGTTAAAACATCAAAAACTCTTTGGAGATTTTTGGTTGTTTATTTCGGTAGCTACTCCATAGGGACGTCTGAACAATAAGCAGTGTGTCAATTTTTTAAAATGACTCTTAAGTACAACATACAGTTGAAGTCGGAAGTTTGCATACACTTAGGTTGGAGTCATTAAAACTCGTTTTTCAACCACTCCACAAATTTCTTGTTAAACAAACTATAGTTTTGGAAAGTCGGTTAGGACATCTACTTTGTGCATGACATAATTAATTTTTCCAACAATTGTTTACAGACAGATTATTTCACTTATAATTCACTGTTTCACAATTCAGTGGGTCAGAAGTTTACATACACTAAGTTAACTGTGCCTTTAAACAGCTTGCCATGATGTCATGGCTTTAGAAGCTTCTGGTCGGCTAATTGACGTCATTTGAGTCAATTGGAGGTATACCTGTGGATGTATTTCAGGCCTACCTTCAAACTCAGTGCCTCTTTCCATGACATCATGGGAAAATCAAAAGAAATCAGCCAAGACCTCAGAAAAAAAATGTAGACCTCCACAAGTCTGGTTCATCCTTGGGAGCAATTTCCAAACTCCTGCAGATACCACGTTCATCTGTACAAACAATAGTACGCAAGTATAACACCATGGGACCACACAGCCGTCATACTGCTCAGGAAGGAGACATGTTCTGTCTCCTAGAGATGAACGTACTTTGGTGTGACAAGTGAAATCAATCCCAGAACAACAGCAAAGGACCTTGTGAAGATGCTGGAGGAAACAGGTACAAAAGTATCTATATCCACAGTAAAACTAGTACTTTGTCGACATAACCTGAAAGGCCGCTCAGCAAGGAAGAAGCCACTGCTCCAAAACCGCCATAGAAAAAGCTAGACTATGGTTTGCAACTGCACATGGGGACAAAGACAGTACTTTTTGGAGAAATGTCCTCTGGTCTGATGAAACAATAATAGAACTGTTTAGCCATAATAACCATCGTTATGTTTGGAGGAAAAAGGGGAATGCTTGCAAGCCGAAGAACAACATCCCAACCGTGAAGCACGAGGGTGGCAGCATCATGTTGTGGGGGTGCTTGCTGCAGGAGGGACTGGTGCACTTCACAAAATAGATGACCTCATGAGGAAGGAGAATTATGTGGAAATATTGCAGCAACATCGCAAAATGGCTTAAGGATAACAAAGGCAAGGTATTGGAGTGGCCATGACAAAGCCCTGACCTCAATTCTATAGAAGATCTGTGGGCAGAACTGAAGAAGCGTGTGCGATCAAGGAGGCCTACAAACCTGACTCAGTTACACCAGCTCTGTCAGGAGGAATTGGCCAAAATTCACCCAATTTATTGTGGGAAGCTTGTGGAAGGCTACCCGAAACATTTGACCCAAGTTAAACAATTTAAAGGCAATGCTAACAAATACTAATTGAGTGTATGTACACTTCTGACCCACTGGGAATGTGATGAAAGAAATAAAAGCTGAAATAAATCCTTCTCTCTACTATTATTCTGACATTTCACATTCTTAAAATAAAGTGGTGATCCTAACTGACCTAAGACAGGGCATTTTTACTAGGATTAAATGTCAGGAATTGTGAAAAGCTGAGTATAAATGTATTTGGCTAAGGTGTATGTAAACTTTAGACTTCAACTGTACATTAAAACCCTTCTGAGTCTTTAGTTAAACCAATTAACTCATTACTGTTGACACAAAGAAACACACAAAACATCTGGCTTGAGTGTCTGACGATCTTCAAACACATTACTCATCTTAAATATAAGAAAATTACAAAGAATTATGAAACTACCTAACTAGGCTATTATTTCACAACGCAAAAAAAGGGTATTATGACTTTCCTCAAATCATCCCACAGTGACTCTTTATCATCTTTTCACAAATTAATTTGATACCAGTGCTTTATTTTTCTTTACCCCCCTCTTTTGTCATTTTTTCCCTTGTTCACTTGTCTGTTTGTTTCCTTAGATAGTATACGGAGATGAACAAACCTCCCAGCCTTAAAGCCATTGTCCCCAAGATAAGGCCATCAGACTCCCTTCACTGGAGACAGCTGCATCGGGTCTCTGCTCTGTCCCGTCACTTCAGTAGTATAGGTGTTTGGTGATGAGGGGCAAGGGGACTGCAAGTCATAAGAGCTGGCATCTGGCAGACTGAAGTATCAAAACCACGCCTTTCGGGTGGAAAAATATTCTAACACAGTGGATGACATTATCTGAGCCACGGCTAAGCAGAACCAGTCAACGCTGCAAAGATACGAGGCATTTATCAAATAACTGACCTGGCACCCAACCCTTTGTACTGGCTTTCCAGGTGAAGAGCTTCCATAGGTGGATATAAAGTAGGAGTACATTTGGGGAAGTTTATTACGCTATGTCCAAACAAACTTAATTTAAAAAAAAAAAACGTGTCAACAGATTGTGAGACAGTTGGGATATTTCATTTTGCTGGCACAAATATTTTTGACATCTCCAGAAATTATGACAAGTCTATTATAATTTAGAGAGGGTGGTTGAGTGACACACCCAGATGAATGATCATACTTGTCTGGTGACACAGATAAACCAACAGAATCAGGGATGAGTTCAACCATCATTTCCCTCATCATAGTTTTGCCCTGAAATACTGTGAAAAAGACATCTGTTGCGGCGTCAGATTTGAATTGAGATAACCTCTATGTGTAACACTCAGTTAATTGGACTCTGTATAGCTCTATTGAAGTGTGCCATCACACTCTCTTTGAGCATTATCTGCTTACAGAAATTGCATCTCTGTATAAAAAGATCATGAAGTCATTTGATTAATAGAGTATGACTAACAACATATTTTAATCATCAATCATGTCAAACTACACTAAACATTTGGTGGAATATTCAGGTTCCTTGTGGTTTCTTCTGAGAAAACTGAATCCTCATGGTCAAAGGAAGTTTGAAGGAATTAAAAGCTGGCCTAACTTAGTCTTGAAGGCATACAGTCCAATTAAAAGTGATGTTATATTTGTGCAGGTACCGATTATCCCTCAGTGCCACATCGACTACAAACCTCCGCAATCACAATATCTCCTCAACGGGTGATCAATACTGAGGGACTTTACTGATTAAAATGCATTTGGTCCCCTACGATACATGATTCATCATATTAGGATATAAAGGCTACGTGACCAAAATGTGATGGGTAATCATTATCTTGAAGTGGCTTTAAATAAAAAATCTATGAATAGCTTCAAGAAGACTCCAGGTAGCAGCTTAATGGGCATTGTAAATGTAAAAAGTCATTGACCCAATGTTCACTTTCATTTTTTCTGCTCGGTAACATGGGTCATTGATTTGCATGTCCTTTTTCTCCAGATACCTACAGTATATTGGCATTGTACAGTGCTTTTGAAATGTGAATTCACCACATATTATCACACTGAATCTGAAGAGACAAGGTGTTAAATTGCAAACACTATGAAGTTACAGGCTGGAACTGGGCATGACAAAGTGTGTGTGAGTGTTTGCCCAAGTGGTACTTTTGGGACTGTCCAGATATGTCATTTGTTACAAAGCAAAAGTGGCATAATCCTCTCCTCTCTGCTGTGTCCAGCTGTGTCAGAAGAATACATCAGTGGGAGACCGGCATGGGACTGGAGTTGAGGGTCAAAGGTTACAGTAGCTGTCAGCTTTTAATGTGCTGTGAGCTGCGTAGGAGTAGCAGTGGGGTACAAGGACTTAGTATGTCTGTTAAAGGCCCAATGGGATTACCTCTTTAAGAGATTACATTCTCTGGCTACCACGGCTCGAGGACAGGAAGTCCACAAGCTCCCTGAAGCAACGAATGCTCAGACCTACACATTTGTAAGTCTGCACGGCGATGTGTGCCCATCTACTGGCCAGACAAACCGATGTTTGTGTGAATGGAAGTGTGTGACGGTGTTTTCCTTTGACATAGGAACAATGGAGACATTACCATCATATGTAAAAAAAAGACACAATCCATTGTAAGGCTATTTTAAAAGGGGGATTTCTGAAAAGCCACACAGAGAGACAGTGTCTTGATGATGTCCGAGTTTCTTTTTGCCAGTGAAAGTAATAGGAAGTCTGCTTGTGGAAGCAGCGGCGCCAAATGTCAAGTGTGATATGACAGATACAGTGTTGCGAGAACTAGAGCTCCACTGCATGCTCATAGATTAGAAATGTCAATAGACTTTAGTTTTAGTGGGCAGTGAGGAAAGTGCTGCCTGAAATAGAAAGGATTTAATGTTGGGTAGCCTGCATCATATGGATCAAACAGGGCCGGGCTACCACATTTGGGGCCCCGGGGTACCAACCTTTTTGTGTTGAATAAATCTACAGCTGTATAATGCTATTCTACACATTGTGGAAAAAGGCCAATATCCTTCCAGTCCCAAAAAAGCCTTGTCCAAAAGAAA